>NC_056514.1:38663717-38678126 GCF_014905685.2 Nematolebias whitei | reverse complement strand
TCTTTAGCTAAATTAGACTTGTTCTTCAACTTCAGCTATATTTCAGCATGTTTTTAGCTAATTTCATCTGTTTTTCAGCAATAAGCATTCACACTGCATTTTTTGCAGGAATGCAGTTTCTCTAGTTTACAGTTATGTTTATATCTTAACTTAAAAAATAACTGGTGGAAAGCCACTACTTGTTATTAAATTTCTCTAAATAATGTTGGACTCTTTCACAAAACTTCCAGTTAAAATATTAAACCTAGTACTTAGGTTAAAGAAATGCTCTTTATTCACAGTAAAGTGTCGTAGCTTTAATTTCTCACAAACAATAAAACACAAAGCTCACCAGTAGTCGGGCATCGGTACTTCTTTGTCCTTGTACTCGTCTCCCAGTTCTGCATTTTTCTGCCGTAAACACTAAAAGAAACGATCACAGCTGATCTCCGGCGCCGAACATGCCCGTTAGAAATCAAGCGGTGGTTTGACTCCCGGTTCTTACGTCTCTGTTAGGGATCGGGCTGCTCTGTCGGCTCACTACGGCTCCGATCTGGCTGCTCTTCGGTCGCGAGTGGAAGTATTCGCAGGAGCTCTGGTGGGGGATTCTCTCCACGGAGCCCTCGATCCGGACCTACGAGGTGAAACGAGAATAAACCGACCGTCTCGTCACGGGGAACATTAAGGATGAATTTAAAGTGAAGTTGGTCCACCTGTCGGTTCAAAGGTTCCCAGTAGAAAACCAGGCAGGCGAATGGATTACTGTCCTGTAGAGAAAACACATCAGACACGATGGATCGATTTAATCAACCGGTTCGATTGAATTTGTCATAATTAATTAGAAAACAGACATCGTCAGTTTTATGAACAGACGATAAAGTAGAGACAAACTAAATGAACAATAATTAATGACAAAAGCTCAATAATTAAACAACTTAATTATAAAATAGTGATAAATCTCAAATCACATGCTCTGCTAAAACACTCATTACTGCCCTCCGCCAAAAAGAGCAGGTGTTTTTGCTTGTGTTAGCAAAATATCTCATGAACCACTGGACGGATTGCAATGAAACTTTCAGGAAGTAATCGGTGGATGTGCATCTTCAATATATTAACTGCTGAAGTCAAACCAATTCAAAATGGCTCCCACAGCCAAGTGACCTCAGCAAACAACAATGGCTGCAAGTCAGACAGCTTCACAGACGCGGAGGTAACGTTTGGTGTGGTAGTAGCTGGGAGTCACTTGCAACACATACTCTGAGTGCTAACTGATCTTCATTTCATAAAACGATCTTTATTTAAATCTCTGTCATTCATTGTTCGGATTCTTGTCCACAAAAAAGTTTACAATGATAAACGGAAACTGTAAATTAAAAAGGTCTTTATAGGAAGATTAGACTTTATGTATTAAACAGTATCTTTAATTCTAAGTAAAGCTGAGAAGCTGGTTTTGATTTAACATTTATTTAAATTTGGATGCGAGGGTGGCACAGTGGCGCAGTGGTTAGAGCCTCCCGGCCTCTCTGGGTGCAGTTTACATGTTCTCCCTTTGCGCTTTTTTCCAGGTACTCCTGTTTCCTTCCACAGACTAAAAACAAGCGCGTTAAGTTAAATATCTAACTTTAAATTGTCCCTAGGTGGGAATGTGAAATGTGTCCCTGTGGTGGACAGGAGACATGTCCAGGGTGTCCTCTGCCTCTCACAATAACATCTGGAGTTAGACAGCAGCTTCCCACGACCCGGAAAGAAGAAGCGGTTAAAGGAAATGGATGGATGGGTACATTTGGATGTAGATGGTTCCTTACCAGCTCAACGCCCTTCCTGCTCTCATAGTTTGTGAAGAAACGAAAACCGTCGCTGCTGAAACCTTTCAGGAGAACCATCCGAGCCGATGGACGTCCGTCTCTGATCGGGCAGAGGGCAGATTGAGCGACGAGAAACGGGACATCCTCGTGTTTTTAACCACAGGTTAAATGGTGGTACCTACTTGGCGGCGGTGGCGACGCACATCGCATTGGCCTCTCCGATTTCAGGACACTTTGTCGCTTCATCGAACCAGTTCCCAAACTGCTTGATGGGGTCCAGAGACACGAGCTGGCTCTCCTCAAAGCACTGGGAACAAAATCATATGTGCTAATGTGGGGTGACGGCCTCAACAAAACAAACTAATATTATTCAACGAATTTAACAGATAGTTATAATTTGAAGTGGTAGTTTTCAAGGATACAATTCTGTCTGATCTCAGTTTAAAGGTCTGGAATTAAAAGCGTCGGGTGATATGAATTCCTTCAAGGAATGCTAGGCCGTTAATTCTCCAAGATCATGCTTTTGTGATGAGAGTTGATCTGCTGCTTAACGTCTTCTCCAGGACATCCCACAGATATTCAGATTATTTTAGGTTGATAACTGACAACACATGAACCCCTCTTTATACACATTTTCTACTTGGGCCTAAAGATCTACAGATTATTTTCCACAGTGTTATGTCTTGAGCGTTTGAGGACCTGATATTTGAAGGAACTCCAGATTGTAACGATGCCTTCAAAGACTTTGAAGATAAACACGATCATGTGGAAAAACTGATCCTAAAAGTTAGACTTTTACACATCGCCATGACAGCCAGTGTTTTCTAATTACATCTGTCCAAATGTTTTCAGTTTTATAATTAAATCCCCCCCTCAAAGATAAGGGTTAATCTTTATTCTTACAGTCCTCAGGTAGTTTCAACCTGTTCAGTTTGCTTGATGCAGACCAATAATCTGATTCTCTCACAGCTGCTTTTCTTGTAGTTTATTTATTTATTTATTTATTTATTATGAGGCCATATATGTCAAACTTAATGCAAACATCATTTCCACAGGATTTTTTAACACAGAGGTCAAACTCAAGCCGTGGTAATATTCAGGGAACATGAAAACCGGACTCTTACAGGTTTTATGAGCTGACACGGTCACAGTTTGATTACTGATTGCTTCATTGCTCCGTCCATTGCACCTACAAGACAGAATGTTGCAACGCTCACCTCTTCATCTGCTTTGTATTTCTTCCTCATGTTACTCAGGTCCATCCTGCTGCGTTCACTCGCCTTTTTACTGCAGAAATTCAGCCCCACAACGCTTCGTTCCCCCACTGACTGACAGTTATGAGAGGAGGGGAGATTTCTGTCCAACAAGCCGAAATGTCTTATAATTGTACTGAGTATGCGCCTCATGCTGCTTGTCAAAATGAGTGACGTAACCATCATTACGTAAAAAAATGCAAACAAACGGCGTTGGGCTTTTTTTCAAACCATTTTAACAAAAAGATTTTACTCTAAAACCAGATTTAAAATCCATATATTTGTATTACCTCAAATAATTACCGATTTTATTGCATGCGATAAAAAGTTACGACTAAAAATGCACGTCATGACGCTGGGAGGCATTCAAGTAACATGGGTTTTAATTGTATTTAATTGTATTTTAAGATAATTTCAGTAATTTTATGGTAATTACTGATACATTTGATGTATTTATATTAATTATATTTAATATATTTAGACAATAAAGTGATTTAAGGGCAGAATATTTTATTTAGCTAGTGAATTTTTTCTTCTTTTATAAGCACTCGAATGCAGCATTTGTCTCGCCGTCACTTGCTGATGACGTTTACAAATGCAAAGATGGCGGCGACCTTGTTTGCGAAGTTGCTACAAAAACAGGGTAAAAAAAAAACCCATAATAAATTGTATTTATGACATACATTCTTTAATTAAACATGTTTTGATATATTGCTTAGTTTATATAAGTAGTTACTCATAGACTTGTTAATTTTATTTAGTGAAAAAACGGGAAACGATAAAAGGCAGTGCTGTTAGCTTCTATGTGTTAGCTTAGCAGCGGTGATTCCAGCAGACATTAATCAGATTTTTGTGTCTCTTAGGATGGCTGCCCCTGACTCAGAGTGTTCGGCACGGCTCCAAGGCTGTGACCCGCCACCAGAAGCCCCTTCACTTCCTCAAAAAGAAGCTCCTTGTTGTCACACGTTACATTCCTCCACCCCGGCCACTTCCACCAGGCGCATATCCGTCAGAAGACCAACAGACTCAACAGGTCAGACAACCCCGTTTTTCACTGCAACTACTTCGTGTCTGTATGATGTAAAGCCAGAATATGATTGTGTTCATGTGGAGACCTGATCGGAAAAAAACCCTCAGCTTTCATTGAAGGTTCACACATGAAATAGGGCGGATGTGGTACGACTTTTTAATAAAACAGACGCACCTCAGTAAATGGCACATTGACTGTATAGTGCTTAGAGCCTTTCTCTCTAATCAAGATACTCAAAGCGCTTTCCAATATAATCTGTGCCCTCATTTACCTCCACACACACATTCACACAGCACTCTACTAAATCTCTACAAAGACAATCTGAACAAATCATTGTATAGAGACTAATCATTGCGTTGGATCACATTCATACACCGATGGGACATACATTGGAGGCAATGAGGGGTTCAGTGTCTTGCCCAGGGACATTCAACATGTGACTGCTGGTGGAATCTAACCCCCAACTCTCCCATTGGAGGACAACCGCTCTAAGTCTAACTAGTCCTTCAGCATTAGACAAACACTGTGATAGCACAAAACTTTATTAGCTTGTTTTTAAGAAAATGTTGTTTCGTAACTTGATCTCTACATAAAACCACATAGCATATCATTCAATTCTATTTCAATTCAGTTCATTTATAGAATAGAATAGAATAGAATAGAAACAGCCTTTATTGTCCCACGGATGGGAAATTCCAGTGTATCAGCAGCAACAGATAAAAAATAAAAAGATTTAAAGATTTCGCACAAAAGTTCCTAAATGTTAATAAACAACACAATATATAAGGAATAAGATAAACAATATCAATAATAATGTTCAATATGTATTGGAACATTGAGAATGGCAGACTATTTACAGCACAGTATTACAGACAGAGTGTGTGTTTCAGCAGAGGTCAGCATGTATTTAATCCTTATTGGGTTTGTTGGGAGCAGTGATGGTTGTAGAGTCTAACGGCTGCTGGGAGGAAGGACCTGCGGTAACGCTCCTTTGTGCATTTAGGAGCAGGAATCTGTCACTGAACGAGCTCTCCAGTTCAGCAGCAGCTTCATGCATGGGGTGGGAGACGTTGTCCAGCAATTATGTTATTTTAGCTGGAGTCCTTCTGTCTCCCACCACCTGCACTGGGTCGAGGGGGCGTCCAAGCACAGAGCTGGTCTTCTTGATGATCTTATCTAGCTTCTTCTTCTCAGCTGATGATAAGCTGCTGCTCCAACACACAACACCATAGAAGATGGCTGATGCCACTACTGAGTCAAAGAAGGTCTTCAGGAGCACCCCCTGCACTCCAAAAGACCTCAGTCTCCTCAGCAGGTAGAGTCTGCTCTACCTGCTGAGGAGACTGAGGTCTTTATATAGCGCCAAATCACAACAAAGTTGTCTCAGGGCACTTTACAGGAACATTCCCATACATAAAAGCCAATTAGTAAAGTTCTCTATTTAAGGAGGCCACCAGACAAGTTGAATCTTGGCTTCGTTCCCATCTCCCATTCAATAAATAAACTACAAAGAAGATGCCTCCTGTTTCCAACACTTAAAATCCTGTTTACAAGTAACACTAGTTTTACCACTTGTCAGCAAATGAAACCAGAAAGTTACGTATTGTATAAATTTATTTGCCACTCATTTACTTGTAATTCACCTCCAAGCTGCCAGGCTTTATTTTACTATTGAATCTGTTAATCAGGACTTTCTGAAGATTTTTCAAAGTTTTAGTTTGAGCGCTGGCTGCCTTTTTTACTTGACGGATAATATTTTTGCACCAACGAGGTGATTTTAAAGAACTGCTAACAGAAAACTCGTTACCAGTTTCTGGTTCAAGCAGTTCTTTCTTTGTAAATACTTTGTGTTTTTGGGTGTGTGTGTTAGTTTCAGTAACACCACGGGCTGCAGACCAGTTATGTTTCTATGCAAATATGCAGCCTCCTTTTGCCTTCAAATGGGACACCACACATTTGATAATATCAATTTTACCTCCTGTATTGCTCTCCTTTTTAAATGAGTGTTTTTAGGACAATTAACCCATCATAAAAGCAGCTTCTTGTGCATATACTGTTGTTGACAGCTGAGTAAGAGTTTAAAAAGTAATTATTTTAGTGTTGGACACATTCTTTAATTGACTATTTTATAGAATAACATTAACTTTACTAAGACACCTGAAATTGTTTTATGCTGGACATTCAAATATTTACTGTAACTCAGTCTAGTTGTCGTCATTTACTCATCAGGAAAACGATTTTATGCGACTTCAGAAGAAGAATTTGAAGAAAGTGTTTGAGGACTGCAGAATGATCGCTGTAGTTCAGAACAACCACTGCAATGCTGGGGACATGCTGGTTCTCAAGAACAAGCTTTTTAAACACAGCATCAGTATCAAGTTCTTCCCCAACCAGGTAAGGATGTTTTTTTTTTGTTAGCTTGAATAGCTGCCCAAAAGTTTCCTTTATAATTTAAACGCACCAGAGAAAATCTGCTACCCCTTCCTTCATACATTCTGGTTAATTAGCGTTGCGGCACTGATGGGATGGCTTTTATGGAACTAGATTTTTTTAACGTTGCACATCTTGCATTCAGATATATGTGAACTATATTTTTCCAGGTGACTCGGTTGTTCCTAAATGATTCTTCTTACTGCAACATGGCTCCTCTGTTCATCGGTCCGACGGCTCTGTTTGTCAGTAAAGAACCAAAGGTGAAGGAGTTGCTGTCCATCCTGAGGGCCAGCCCACAGATGACGCTTTTAGGTGAGTTTTACTTCCAAATACGTAGGAATTCTGCAGCACGACCATGTGATGCGTCAAAACCCGTAACGTGTGGAAGTAAACAGTTAACTGTCACTGTTTCTGAATGAGCTCCTGGATATTAATATTTTGAATAAAATTTCTTTGTTCACACTTGTAAATTTCAGAAGTGCTTTTCAGCTGCAATGATGCTCTCGTACTTTAATGAAATATTTGTTTTTAGTCTGCTTTTCATTGGCTGCTGTTTGAAAAGTTTTAAACTTCTTTCACATTTGATTCAGTCCCATTTGGTGCTGAAAATATATATTCAAAAATTCTGTTTAGTGTAATCAGGCAAATGTTACAACTGAATACAGCTCATAAAAATCATATCGTGTGAGAGAAAGGAAGAATAAGAAATAAATATTACTGATGAGTTTTTTCTTTTCTGTTCATCTCCCTTTTTAATTAATCTAGACGGTGTTTGTTTTGATTTCCATGTAAAATGTTTTAGAAAAATTTATATTTCTGTCTGAATAATTTGGCATAATAAATCAAAAAATATTTTAAAAGCTTTAAAAATAAATACTGACTCAGTTTGACTGTCAAGTTTTGTTACAACCTCCTTGGATTTTTTGCCTTACTGTTCGCCAGGAAATACGGTACTCATCATTTGTGTATAGTTATTCAGGGATTATTGCAACTCTGTCAAAGTGAAGTGTTGGACCCACAGTTCTGTTCATTAGGAGTGCAACCAATTTAACTCTGTTCGTCTCTCCACAGCCGCCTGTGTCGACAACACGTTGCTGAGCGTGCAGGGCCTCGTGAAGTATTCCAAACTGCCATCCATGACCATGGCTCAGGGTGAGCTGGTCAGTGTGCTGACGATGCTGACCTCCTGCACAGCCTCCATGCTGCAGCGCCACCCGGCCCACCTCTCCGCCCTGCTGCAGCAGTACGTCAAACAGCAGAGCCCGAACAGCGACGCAGAGCCGGCTGCTAAAGCAGAGGAGGCCACATAGAGCTTCAGGAAAACATACCGGGACCGTCGCAGATTTCCAGCCGAGCAGACCGGCTGGATTCATGTTTAACGTGTTTTTAAAGTCTGCACCAGACTGGAAAACGTTTCACTCGGTGCTGAATCCCACAGAGTGCAGCTGAGAGTTGGAGCCAATGTAAACGGTGGCATTACTGGAGGATCAAAGCTGCAGGAATGATAGTTTCATCCTTTATTTAAGGACATGTGTCAATAAAAACATGTCTGCTCAGGCTCATCGTTGTTTGACATTTATTCCTAAACACTTTATTTGATAAAATAGTTTATAACAAAAGTGAAAGTACAACAATGATGTAAAGTCAAATTAACTGAAGGAAACCAAACAAATTAAACATGATAAATCCTGAAAAGACAAACAAACAAATCTGGAAAAGCTCTCAAATTAAAGTTGGTTGACTTTTAAAACAACCACATTTAACGTGCCTGGTTTTCTAAAAATGTGTCGCAGCAGACGGAGGATTATTATTAGATACAATTAGCAGAATTAAAAAAGTACAGATTTAACAAAAGTCACAGATTCTAATATGTAATCTAAAGATTACTGCACAGTAATCTGGGTCAAGCTTTTATCGCTCGAAGGTGGAGCAAATTTAATGAATTTGGTGTGCGTCTGCAACTGATTAACTTTTGAAGTCAAGATGGCGTCCGCCGCCAAACGACTTTACAAAACACAAACATGGCTGAACCTCAGCGCAGAAGTTGAGCTAGAGTTTGGTGTGGTAGTAGCTGAGAGTCGTCAGATGTTGCACCAACAGCTCCGACTCATTTTTCAACATAAACCAGTTTAAAACTGGTATTAAAGATGGCGGGTGATATGCATTCTTTCTGAAAGTGTATAAACTATAATAAATACATGAGTCCCTGAGGCTCATTGGAATTAACCTGTATAAATAAAGGTTGAATTTTTAATAAATGGATGTAAATCTTTTGGAATAATGTATTTTTGCCAATTTATTTATTCATTCAATTAGAAGAAACAACAGATCCATAAAAAAACACAATGAAATGGGTGCAGAAAGAAGAAGAATTAAATTCTTATAATAATTAAATTCTTATAATAATAAGAAAATTCTTAAAATAATGCTCAGCCTCTGCTTTCCTCCTAAAAGCATAAATTCAGTTCCTGAACTTGCTGCAGCTCCACCATGACAGCTGAGCGGAGCTCCATGTCCTCTCTGGTCTGAGCCAGGCGCTGTAAGTCCTCTTAATGCGGATCATGCTCACAGGACACCGCGCACGGCGACGTGCGCTGTTCCTCTCTGGATTTGGACTGGACCTGCTGGGCAGAGAGGCCACAGCCCGGCAGATGATGCGTTCAGGACGGGAATAAAACGTATTCTGGCTTCATTTGAATAGTTTTAGACAAAATCCCTCGTTTTTCCTCTCGTGAAGGGATGACTCGTCTCAGATTTCTCGTGGCCAGATAAGATTTTTGTTGGATTAATCTGGACTGCGGCGGAGGATGAGAGTCGTTGAGGTAAATTATTTTAAATTTAAGAGAAGATCTGTGGCAAAGAAAGGCTTTATGTGAAAGTTTATGTGAATGAAAGTGGGTAAAACCCAAAAGTTTCGGTTAATTACATCTTTGATTTCCTGAAAAGTTTATATAAAATGAAAAACATGTAAGATGCAAAATGAGCTTGTGTCACTTTAAACTGGTTTTATCATTAAAATATGTCAATGTAAAGAATTACATCACCTCATGATGATTAACGATGTTCATGTTTGACACTAACTGAATATAAAACTTTACTGCAGGCTGAACAGTTTCAGGCTCTCAGGTCTGACTCTTGTGCGTTGCTTCAGTCTTTATTTATTCCCAGTGAGAGATTATAGCCGTCATAATCTGAGCATCTTAATCCCGGCCTTTGGCAGGAACCTGCTCCACCTTATGTGACTTCTTGGCCCTCGGTCCTCTTTAGAAAACTCAGGATGTCCGTTCTCCTTCGGTTTAGCTTTTTGGATGATAAAAGTGCTGAGTCAGCGTTCACTTACCGTTTTTATTTGTTGTTTTTGTTTTTTCACTTCACAATCTAACGGCTTCTGCAGAACATCAAAGTGTTCATCTCGTTATCTCATTCAGGAGACAAGTGCCCAAACTTTTATTTTCTAACATTTTAAAAAATATTTGACTTTACAAAAATTGTTTTAGAAACACATAGAAATATCTTGAATTCCTTTAAATCGTTGTTCTCTTTACAGTCAACCTGAGGAAGCTGGTTCCTTTTTATGTATTTACTTCTTTCAGCTAGACTTTTGCTTCTTGGAAAATTTTAGTAGCTTTTTGCTACTTTGCTAATTTTAGCTTCAGATTTTGTTGTTTTGGTGTTTTTAGCCATTGTTGTGCTCCGTTGGCATTTAGGTAGACTTTTGCTACCTTTCAGACTTGTATCCTTCTTTTCTTTGGCCTTTTGCTGCTTTGAGCTTTTATCATTTTGCAAATTTGAGCTTAGCTGCTTTTGGTTAACCCTTTGTTATTTTTAGCTACACTTTTGTCACATTTAGCCTTTTGGCAGTTTTAGCTAACTTTTTGCTCATTTGAACTTTAGAATCAGAATCAGCTTTATTGTCACTGCACAGAAGCACAACAAAATTACATTTCAGTACAGCCATCCAAGAAAAACACAAACATGGGGAGACGGAGGTGCCTGAGGCTGCGGCCTCGTGGGAGGTGCTGCCCTTTTCGTTTAGATAAGGAAAAGGGAAAACACGAGGAAAGAGGAGGTGAGAAAAAAAAATCATATCTCACACTGTGTCCTTGATGAAACACAGTGAAAGTTGCCAAAAAAAACTCAGCACAAAAATAGCAATACTAATGATATTATAATACATATGCATGAGGAAGGCTGGCGAAAGTGGTGAGTTTAGTCCATGAACACTGATGACAGATAGTCTTTAGCTAGTGTTCTGCTACTTTTAGGTAGCTTTTAGCCAACTTTGGCTTTTAACTAGTCTTTTGTTTACCTCATGTTTTGCTAGTTTTAGCTAATTTGTTACATTTGGCCTTTAGGTAGGCTTTTACTTCTTTTGTTTTAACTAGTTATTTATTAGCTACTGTTCTGCAAATATGTGCTTTTAGCTACACTTTAGCTACTTTTAGCCAGCCTTTTAATATTTTAGCTAGCCTTTAGTTAATTTTAGCTTTTGCTATGTTTAGCTAGACTTTTTCTAACTTTAGTAATGACTTTTTGAAGTGTTAAACTCAACTTAAATCTATACACAAAATGATGCAAAAACTTGAATTTTAAAATATAAAAAAAATAATTTGTCTGTCAAAAAAACTTTAAGATTTGGCATATTTTGAAATGTGATTTTATTCCCCCCCCTATTTTTAAAGTGAAATAGAAATTTAGTTTTGTTGATAAAGTTATCTAAAAGTTTATCGAGCCATGATTCTGGTTTGTGAACGTTACGGAGCATTTTTATTGTCCTGTCAGAGCTCTCTGCCCTGAGATCAAGTTGCTTCAAGCGTCTAAAAATATCTCCTGGAAAACCAATTAAGCAGAAGTTGATCTTCCCCCAGCAGCCAGCGTTGGCCGTCGTGTGACACAACACAGGATTAGCAACAAAATCCAGCTCGCTTCCACCCTTTAGATAAATATAGACGTTTGTCAGATTGTTACTCTTATTGTCTGCCACCACGAGAGCCAGGCGACCTGTGTATATGTTTTGGTCTGTCTGTTAGCAAAAAATCATATACAGATTTTAATAAAACTCATAAAACATTTATTAGATGTAGATTCATTTTGTTAACAACCTGATTCAATATGGTCGCCACTGAAGGTCGAACTTAGCTAACTTAGAAATGGCGACATCTCAGCTGTTTCTAGAGCTGCAGTGTGAGGTGGTAGTAGCTGAGAGTCATCCCCATCACATACTTTGAGTGCTAACAGATCACATGACATCTTTGTGTAAATCATTGGAAGTTTGACCTCAGTGGATTAGGCTCCCTAAAGTTCAATATTTTCATCTGAATGAAGGAGTTGTGTTTTTACTGCGTTGTTGTTTTAAACAAAATATTGTCAAATAAAGAGAGGGAGCAGAAAGCCCTTCAGATCACGAAACAACAGTTTTTCAAATTAAAACTTAAAACTTGGTCGGTGCTCTTGGGTTATTCAAGAGTTTTGGACTTCAGGTGTTTGTGTGGTTTTTAAAATAAATCAATAAGGACTGATCTCTGCAAAATCTGGTCTAGATTAAAAATAAACTACAGAAATTAACGTTAGCGCTGAATGACTGCTGATATTTCCTGAATGGACTCAAACTGTGTTGTTAAAGCTAAAAGAAACAACAGCTAAAACAAAAAAATGTTGGTGAAAAGCCAAAAGTAGCAAAATGCTAGCCACAAGTAGCAAAAGTATTGCTAATAGCTAAAACAAAAACATGTAGCTAAAAGCTAACAGTAGCAAAAGACTAGACAAAACTAAAGCTTAGCTAAAAGCCTAATAGAGCAAAAGGTTAGCTGAATGGAGCAAAAGTCTAGCTAGAAACTAAAAGTAAAAATGGCTAACTAAAAATAATCAAATTTTCCTAAAACCTCAAAGAAGCTAAAGGGTTGCTAAAAGTAGCGAAAGGCTAGATATACATAAGAAATTGCAGGCGGGTGATTAAAAAGGTTAGCTGAAAGCTAGAAGCGCAAAAAGTCAACTAAAAGTACCAAAAAGGCTAACAAAATATACAAAAGTTTAGGTATGAGCTAAATGTAGCAGAGCAGGGGCGATTCTACGATCTGACCTTTAGGGGTGCTCAGCCCCCTGCTGACAATGGCTCTTGGCTTGAACAACGCGGGGGCCATTGGTGGAGGGGTCTGGGGGTCCTCCATAAAATTTTGAATAAAGTAGATGCCATTTCCTGCATTCTGGTGTATTTTAAAAGGTTTTTAAACATCTACATTTACCTACATAAACACTTGATTCAATAACTACATCAGAGGGCAACAAGAAGTAGCGCTAAGCTAGCGGTGAGCAGTACAGACATGCTAGCTAAGATGCTACAGATGCTCCGCTTTACATTACACAACCTAATAAACATTTTGTACAAAATCAGTTTAGTGTTAACTGATCATAACAAAGACTAAACTCATGCAAGCAGAAGTTACAACATATATCTATATATAAAACACACAAAAACAAAGTATCACTAGCGTTAAGCATTAACCTTTAACTATTAAGCATACGATGTAATTATGACAAAAAAATGGAGGATTTACTTGCAGTTACCTTGGTACAGATGAACATGTGGTACTTCCTGTTTATCACTGTATTCATCTGATCATGAGGTTGACTTTACCCATCTTTTACATTTTTCGACAGGTTTTAGAAACAGAATAAACTTTATTCCACCCTCTAACTGCTCAGGGTAACACGTGTCTGGATTACATGTTCTCCACTGACAACATTCAACCATTTGTTTCTGATGATTTTTCACGAAATCCCTCTGACCACAAAGTGTTCATGATGCAAAACTCCGACAACGCTGTTGGAGGAAAAAGGGGGTGGAGCTCCTGCAGGTAAGGGGCGTGTCACTTAGATTAATTGAGGTCGCTGATTGGTCAGTTGCTGACAAGTCTGCTGGATTGATTAGCAGGCGGCATCAAGTATCTGACTCATGCAAAAAAAAAAAAAGATTTTACTGGCCCGTTTAAGAGTGTCATCATTTAGTCCATATTTATTCCAAATTTATTTAATATTTAGGTGAATTTAACATTTGAGAACTGAGTTTCCTTACAAAATTCTCATGATGGTTTCACAATTTTTCAGGGGTGCTGAGTTAAAATTAAAGGGTGCTTGAGCACCCCCCCAAAAAAGGCTAAAATTGCCACTGTAGCAGAGGATTAGATAAAAGCTAAAAGTAGCTAAAGGCTAGCTAAAAGCTAAGTGTAGCCAATGGCTAGAAAAAATAAATAAATGCAACAACAATGTTAACTAAAAGCTAAATGGAGAAAAAGGCTAACGGATTTTAACAAAAAATAGCAAAAAGAAAGAATAGCTAAAAGTATGAAACGGCTAGCAAGATGCTAGATGCTAGAAAAGATGCTAGAAAAGTAAAAAAAAAGAAGCTAAAAGTACCCCCTCAAACCTCCAAGAAACCAAGGGGTTGCTAAAAGTTAATAGTAGCACAATGCCAGCTAAAGTTGCAAAAAGTCAAATAAAATGTTTGCTAAGAAAAGTAAAAGTAACAGAACAGTAGTGAAAGACTAAAAGTATCTAAAGCCAGCTACAAACTAATGTTCCCTAACTGTTCCACCCTGACAGCTGACGTTCTTCAAAGAATCAACCTCTCGTCTCTGTCTGCTCTTTTTGGAACCTGCAGAGGACGAGTGGCAGATTACAGACGATGCCTTCAGTCAAACAGCTCATCACAACATCAGGAGAAGTTTGAGCTCTGAGATGGACTCAAATGGGTCGTCGCTCATTCGCAGCCAGTCGATGGCGAGCGGTCTGGAGAAGACGTCCCCGTCCAGGAACAAGCCAGCCCTGTCCCACAGCAGCAGCACGCTGTCGTCTCCTCGCTCCCGACAGGTCAGTCACAGGTCAGTAACAGGTCATTAACAGGTCAGTTACA
>NC_056514.1:38651668-38663707 GCF_014905685.2 Nematolebias whitei | reverse complement strand
TCAGTAACAGGTCATTAACAGGTCAGTTACAGGTCAGTAACAGGTCAGTTACAGGTCATTAACAGGTCAGTTACAGGTCATTAACAGGTCAGTTACAGGTCAGTAACAGGTCAGTTACTGGTCAGTAACAGGTCAGTAACAGCTCAGTAACAGGTCAGTTACAGGTCAGTTACAGGTCAGCAACAGGTCAGTTACAGGTCAGCAACAGGTCAGTAACAGGTCAGTAACATGTCAGTAACATGTCAGTAACAGGTTAGTAACAGGTCAGTAACAGGTAAGTAACAGGTCAGTAACATGTCAGTAACATGTCAGTAACAGGTTAGTAACAGGTCAGTAACAGGTCAGTAACATGTCAGTAACATGTCAGTTACATGTCAGTAACAGGTTAGTAACAGGTCAGTAACAGGTAAGTAACAGGTCAATAACATATCAGTAACATGTCAGTAACATGTCAGTAACAGGTTAGTAACAGGTCAGTACAGGTCAGTAACATGTCAGTAACAGATCAGTTACAGGTCAGTTACAGGTCAATAACGGGTCAGTAACAGGTCAGTTAAAGGTCAGTAACGGGGTCATTAACAAGTTGGTTAATAATCAGTCTGGTCCTTATGTTTTGTTCAACAAAAGGAATTAAAGGACTTGCTACTTGCATTATAGTTTTAATCTGGACTAAACTCAAATTATAGCGACCGGAGGCAGAATGTTTTAACAGGGTGATGTTTAAAGGCACCAACATTTTAATTTAATCTTTTTCATGGAAAAACTTAAATGATAAAATCACCTTCAAGTGAGTTTCTGGCTGCCAATTTCCACAGATCATCAAAGATTGGGAAGTGATCGACGACCTTCAAGTAGAAATGCGAACAGGAAGTGAAAATCCTGAAGTTCTGACCACTCCAGGAATCTGTGAAGGGTATCTTCTCAAGAGAAGAAAGTGGCCTCTCAAAGGCTGGCACAAGGTGAGAAGTCAGCACATCGTGGAAAATGGAGCCATAATCATTATTTTAACGTTATTCTTTTGTCACATTTCAGCGATACTTCGTGCTGGAAGCAGGAATCTTACGTTACTCCAAAAATCAACAAGATGTAAGTGAAAATTTAGTCTTTATAATAATAAACATCAAATTTCATAATACTATCAACAAAAAATATGTTTTAGATTTTTATACAATAAATATTAAAAATTTTGCATTAAATTAGTTTTTCTTCTGTGCACGACAAATTACTCACTTTTCTGCACATTATTGATTTACCGTATTTGCCGGAGTATAAGTCGCATCAGTCAAAAAACGCATCATGAAGAAAAAAAACATATATAAGTCGCTTCGGCGTATAAGTCACATTTATTATGCTGTTATTTAATGGTCAAAACAACTCAATTTTCGCCTAAGGGGCGCAGCGCCATCCATCTATTCATCCATCCATCCATCCATCCATCCATATCCATCCAACCATCCATCCATCCATTGCGACTGGAGCCGCTAGCTCTCCAGCGTTCCTCCGCCTGCACCAGCTGAGTGAAGCGAGCGCGCACGGGAGGACTCGCTGTTGCAGTTCTTAGAAATTTAAAGCGTCAGTCAAAAATTGCGTTATAAATATGTATATAAGTCGCTTCGGCTTATAAGTCACAGGACTAAAAATTGACTTATACGCCAGAAAATACGGTCGTTTAATTTCACGTTGAGACAAAAAATTCAAAATAAATATTTAAAAGAAAATCTCCTGGCTGCAACATTTTCTAAAGATAAAATGTGGAAGCAGCTTACGCGTGAATACAATTTGTCAAATCTAATATTGTGTGAATGATTATAGCCTTGAGCTGAGGTCTTTTAAATGTTTATAGTAGCTATGGTTTTGTTAATATTAGCATTTAGCTACAGTTTTGTAAATATTTACTTTTAGTCACAGTGTGCTAATTTTTGTATTAATTACAGTTTTCATAATTTTAACCTTTAACTACTATTTTTAGTTTTTATCTAATCTTTTGAAAATTTTAAATTTTACCTATGAATTTGCTAATTGTTACACTTTTAGCTATGTTTTAGTTAACTTGGGGTTTTATCTACTGTCTTTTCAATTGAGTTTTACTTTGAACAAGCTTTTTAAATAAATTGCATCAGTCTTTTTTTTTTTTTTTGGTCTGGTAGTGTCATTTATTTATGACATAATTTAAGTTACTATTATAAATGGTTGTATTTAATAACAAGTTTTGACAACTTTTAAACCTGCTTGTTTTACAAAAGGTATCCAGGGGACGAGTCCAGGGTTCGTTAGACGTCAGCCTTGCTGTGATGTCAATTAACAAGAAGTCCAATCGGATTGACTTGGACGCAGGAGACATCCTCTACCACATGAAGGTAAAGGTTTAACTCCCGCTGAGCGGTTTTTACCTAATAGATGTATTAGAATTTAAAAGACACATATTTTTCCACCAAGGCAAAGAGCCATGAACTCTTCTACATTTGGGTGACCAAGCTGAAAGCGCACCGCCGGTACAAAAAGAACGAGACAGCGTTCGCCCACAGCAGCATCCTGCAGACGCTGTCCCACTCAGCTTCAGCCGGTCAGGCTCTGAGAAATGGAGATTTGGTGAGAATAAAATAAAATCAAACATAACTTTCTCAACAGATGATCCAAAGTGAGTCTTACGGTAGCGTCTGTGTCTTTTTGCCTCTGTTATGTTAGCGGAGCTCTGCAGGGATGGAAGATTCAGCCGGCGGGTCAGGGGTTCTGCCTTCAGCCAATACCGCTGTGAACACCAAGGTGTCGGCATGGCTGAGGCAAAGCCACGATCCAGATACCTGCGTTCAGGGTATTTGTCTGTCAGATCTTATGAGAATTTTCTCCTCTTCTACAGCCCTCCCATCAATTGTGGAGTCCCTCAAGGATTAATCTTGGAGCCATTTGTTTTTAACACTGGACATAATATCCTTGGATTTCATTGCTATGCAGATGATACACAGATTTATTTTACCTTAATTTCTGAAGACTCACATCTGTCATTTTCACCCTACATTTGACTAAAACGTTGACGTAAGGGTTAATAAGGGAGAACGTGCTTTTTAGCAGCAGCCCGGAACAGCACATTTATTATTGTTTATTCTTATGGCTTTTACTTTATTTCAAAGTTTGTTTTTATCGATAATGTTATTTTGGCTATTTTTTTAGTGTGGATTGCAACATTTGTCATCTATGACTGTTCTGAATTTGCTTTATAAATAAAACTGGTTTGGTTTTCAGAGCTGAACCGTTGTAATCTGGACCTTTCCGAGCTGAACCGTTTAATTCAGCAGCTCCAGACGCTGGAGACGTGTCAGGCTTTCACTAATGGCGATCTGCAGCGTATCATCAGCATACAGGTGCGCACAGACTTCCAACATTTTTCATGCGCCTGCAGAAATTAAGTTTCAAATGAATGGAAAATTAAGTAAACCTTTTTTTGGAGCAGAATCTCTCACTCGAGAAACCAAAGAAGACAAAGTCGGGAAAAATACGGGGTCATTCCCGCACACTGTCCAGAGTGGAGGCCCTGGGCATGGTAAGAGTCGATAAAATCATTAGCATTTTTAGGTTTAAGATGAATTTAATGGACTAAGTGCATATATGGAATTACTCTAAAGCTAAAGGACTACTTAGCTTTAGATTCATTTTACATTTAAAGTTTTATGTTTGTTTTGAATGTCTAAAAAGATGACATCCCAAAAACCAAATAACATTTTGGGCTTTTCTTTTATCTAATCCAAAGCCTATTCGTGGGATTTCCAAATCGGTGAGTTGTGACATCAAACAGCTTGATCTATACCTCGGTGCAGAACACCATCTTGACTAAAAATGGCTGTGTGAGATGAAGCGTAGTGTGCATGTAGATGTAGCTGAAGTTCCTGTCAGCGTCACGTGAAGCCAAGCTGATGCTTTCTTATCAAACCAGTGACACCAGCTCCGAAAGTGACAGCTAACAGGGGACCTGTTAAACTAACCAGTAAATCCTTTGTCCTGTTCACCTCACAGCTGTCCTCCAGTCACCTGAGCAGCTCGTCCCACCTCGGTGCATCAGTGCCCTCGATCCCCGACTACGTCTGCTCTCAGCTGTCCCCCCACACCGTCTCATCACCCGAGGGCAAGAAAATCCAGCAGGACATCTGCGCCGTGTCACTGCGGGGTCAGCTAGACAAACACACTGAAAGATATTTTTAAAATAAACTCTTGAAGTTTGTGGAAATATCTGGGAAAACTTCCATCCATCTCTCGGGGGTCATTGGTGTCCATATCCAGCAATCATATGCAAGAGACAGGGGACACCCTGGACAGGTCTCCAGTCCATCACAGGGACACATAGAGGCAAACGAGACAAACAACCACTCACCTAGGGACAATTTAGAGTTACCAATCAGCCTAACATGCATGTTTTTGGTCTGTGGGAGGAAACTGGAGTACATGGAGAAAACATGCACGTCAAGAACATGCAAACTCCACCCAGAAAGACCCCCAGCCGGGTTTTGAACTGGGGCGACCTGCTTGCTGAGAGGCAAGTTCTACCAGCAGCTCCACCGTGCTGCGTGAAATATCTGGGAAAACTTGATAAATATGTTAATATTGAACAATGCGCATACACAAAGTGAAGAAACTGCTTTTTTTGTGTGAAAATGCAGTTTGAACATTAAAATTGGCTGCAAAAGCTACATTTGAGCTGTTAAAGTTAGAAACAAACAGAACAGAAGCTAAAATGAACAAAACACAAGCTAAAAGCTAAAAAGTGCACAACAACGCTAGAATATAGAAACATCAGAACAGTAGCTAAAAGCAGCAGATCAGTAGCTGAAATTAACACAATATAGCTAAAATTAACAAATGAACCCATAAAAATAAATTGTGCAAAACATAAGCCAAAGTTACCAAAAAGATGCTAAAGTTAAAATGAGCAGAAAAAGTTCAAAGTAGTACAGATGTTAACACTAAAATAACCTTAAATGTTATTATAAATAGCAAAATAGATGCTAAAGACAAAATAAGCAGTAGCTAAAAACTGTATTTAAAGGCTAAAAGAAGCAGAATAGTAGCTAAAAGCCAAATGTAGCAAAAAAAAAAAAGTGTAGCTAGAAGCTAATTGTAGTAAAATAGTAGCTAAAGGTTCATTGCAGCATAAGAAGACAAAATAAATTAAAAAACTGCACATATTTTAGCAGAATAAATTTAAATTTGTTTATGTTGGCATTTAATTTTAATTTTAAATGGTTAAATATTTTAAATGGCAGTGCAGTGGTTAGAGCTGTAGCCTCCCAATGAGAAGGTCAAAGAATCATCCTGCATGTGCAGTGTGCATGTTCTGTCCGTGCATGCGTGGGTTTTCTCCAGGTACTCCGGTTTCCTCCCACAGACCAAAAACATGCATGTTAGACTGATTGGTAACTCTAAATTGTCCTTAAGTGAGAATGTTAATGGTCTTTTCCCAGGTGAAAATTAAATATACTTAAGTATACTGAAATTTAATATATCAAATTTATTTTTGAAATTGTAGAAAAATACATTGTACGTAAGTGTGCTATTTTGAAACAACTTATTTTGTACTTAATACATTTTAGTTGATTTAAATATATGTAAAGTGTATTCAATCTACTTTAATGTGCTAAAGTGGTTCAACTTAAAGTGTACTTATTATACTTTTAATGTATTTCAATACACACTTGTTTTATGCTTGAATAATACATTTAGATTTTATTTTAAGTGTATTTAAAATGTCTTTGCTTAGTACTTTTAATGAAATTATTATATATTATAAATATAAGCCTTTATTAAATACCTTATAAATGTGCTAATATTCAATATAACAAGAGGTTTGTACATTTAAATTTATTTATTAAACACAAAAAGTTGCATACAGTACTAAAGAGTAACAAATACTTAAAAAATGAAACATTAATACTTACAGTTTAATTTAAAAGAGTGTAAACATTAATATTCTAAAAAGAGGAAGCACGGTGGAGCAGTTGGTAGAGCTGCTGCCTCTGGTTCAAATCCCGGTCCGGGGCCTTTCTGGGTGGATCTATGGTGCCCCTGCCTCTCTGAACGGGTTGATACATGAATAATTAGAACAGCACAACAGATCAAAACTAAACAGGAAAAACTTGTTGTTCCTCTGTTTTACATCCGTTCCAGTTCTGGCTTCTCTTAAGTCGGTGCATGAAACTCTGTCCCTGGAGAGGCAGAAGCTGCAGGAAGCCTGGCAAGCCAACGACCTTCACCAGCCTCACTCGTTAGATCGGGTAAGACGACGACGCTTGGCATGTTTTTTTATTTTCTGACATTGTCTTGATGTTCCTCCATCTTTCTCTCCATCAGCCTGCGTCGTCACTCGGGCCGCCTTCAGTAGCCGACTCGGCTGCAGAATATTTTGATGCCAGTGACAACATCCTGTGGGGCAGTTCCTCTGAGGTGTCTGATGAATCTGGACTCAGTGATGGGAGCACCACAAACTCTGAGCCGGAGGAGGGACACGGTGAGTGAACGTAAACCTGCAGCTTCGCTCTGTCCCTGCAGAACGTGCCATTTTAATTTATTCATTTTCTCTGACAAGTTGACCCTTTAGTTTCAAAACAGAAAATAAATTAGACTTTTGTATACATCCCAAGATGTTAGAGCTCAGAGTGTGTGTTGTGAATGACCCTCAATTCCTACAAGGTCACGTTTTAGCTCAACATCTGGAAACTTAACCCAGTTAGATGTTTTTGTCAACACTCCCGATTACAAATCCATAAACCAAATTCAAATGAGCCACCTCTTCCAGCTCTTCTGGGAGGACAGAGACTGTAGGGAGGCGTCCAGGGAGCATCCTTACCACAGGTAGGGTAGGGACGTAGACTTAAAGGAGCTTCACCTTGCAGCATAGCTCTCTCTTCACCAAAATGGACCGGCACAGAGTCTGCAGTACTGTGGAAGCTGCACCGATCCTTCTGTTGATCACACGCTCCATTTCCGCCCTGACTCATGACCAAAACCCTGAGATAACTAAACTCATCGACACGAGGCAGAACCTCATCCTCAACCCAGAGAGGCCAACCCTTTTCCAGCTGAGGGCCTCATGTTTGGAGGTGCTGTTGTTAACGGTTTTTATTACTGTTGTTACTAAATCTACAGCATCAACCACCAGAAAGTACCATGCAAGTATTTCCAGGAGTCCTAACAATGTTGTGCTTAAGAGCACTGGACGCCGAACCACGTTACCTGCTCATTGTCCTGACAACAGCCACGTAGGCCTCGTGGCCATCCTCTACAACAACATAGGCAAGAACCTCTCACTACTAAATATTTAAAACCAAACTTGTAAATTGGCTGTTTGTTTGAAATGCCTGTGCTTTTTCTCCCCCAGGTAAAGATTTAGCTCGAGTCTCCATGCCAGCTGCTCTGAACGAGCCCGTCAGCCTTCTGCAGAGGTTGTGTGAAGAGTTGGAGTACAGCGAGCTGCTGGACACGGCGAATAACACCCCAGACCCATTCCAGAGGATGGTAAGACCGCCTACGGTAATGTAGTGATATGGCAAGAGTAAACAGGTGTGCACACCTTTTAACAGGTGTGCAGTTATAATAATAAATGCGGATGACCTCGATTAAAATAGTGGTGGATTCTTGGCAATGTTGTGATCCCCTCACTTGAATTAAACACAAAAACCCAGTTGGTTAGTCACGATTCTGTAACGTTTCTTGTAAGTTTGAATAACAACAATATGAAATTATGGCAAGTGTGAAATAAGAATGAATAACCAATAGTATTATTTCAGAGGTGGATGATGTAAAATAGTTTAAACTTTGAGGAGAGATGTTATAATGTTTAAAAATTAAAGTTTCTGAGGTTCGTGAAGTAAACTCTAAGTGTCTAAAAAGAACCGACTGGCACTGAGTCTAAAGTTGACCTTCATCAGGAGGAAGATGGCTTGTCCTACCAGAAGACATTCTCATCATGACCACGATGGATACGATGGAAAGGAGCCGGTGTTTGTCGTCCCAGGAAGTTGTAAGCTCTCTCCAGAACTACGATTCATTCAGAACGACAGCGCCATCGTTCCGGGGTGTTTGAGAGAGTTCTGTGGACTTTCGCCACATTTCAGCCGGCTGACTCCATCCAAGATGGAGGATGGAGGGAGCCTGGCTCACCACAGCTAGAAAAGCCACGAAGAAGACAGCGACTTGAACGTTCTCCTCCCCTGAGTTTCAGTTTTACCTGATTCTAGAAGGGGGGGGGGCTATGCAAATTGTATCCAATCACCGCAATTCTGACCAACAAAATGGGCGTTAACTGAGTTGCATAAATTAATTTTGATGAGATAACTCACCTCCTCTCAAAGTTTAGAGGGAAAACATTGTTTGTTTACCCAGTAACACCTGTTTACCCAGTAACACCTGTTTACCCAGTAACACCTTGCTTAAAAACATCATTTTCTTCACAGATGTACATTTGGGTTTTTCACACAATACTGGTACACAACAGGGGTTCTGTTTGAAACTCTGTCCAACTGGCAAACTTCCTTCGTTGCCATGGCGATCACATGCCTCTTGTCCTGGGGTATGACAAAGTTCTGTCCTCTGTTGCATGCAGATTAATGACATGTCGCCCTGTCTGACTTTTCAGGAAAGGGAGTTGATAAACTTTGCAGGAAGTAGATCCTGTAAGGAGTCATTTTGTCTGGCTTTGCTCAGGAAAGGGATGAGCAAAGAGGGGGAGGAAGAGTTTAGTTCCAGTGTCTCTGAGGACAGGATGTGGACCTTCTCTGAGGGACGTAGAACACTACAGTAACATATTCATGTGCCCAGTGATCATATTTCATACAGCATCAAAGAAAATCATTTTCTGTTTCTGGTTGCATAAACTAAATTAACAAATATTCATATTTATATTAAAAAACTCAAAAAGACTTGTATATTTTTTGTATTTCGTCTCATCCAGGTTTACATTGCTGCCTTTGCCATTTCTGGTTATAGCACTGCAACCTTCAGAAACCGCTACAAGCCCTTTAACCCGGTGCTGGGGGAGACCTTCGAGTGCATCCGAGAGGATCGGGGTTTCCGCTTCATCAGTGAGCAGGTATTTTATTAACGCTGAATCAGCATTCGCACCAAAGTTTTCCTGCTTTATTTCTTTTTTTAAATTCACACAATTTATTTCTGCATACTTTATGCTATTTATTTTGGTATTTTTAGCTCTTGCTTTGTTATTGGCTTTTTCTATTTTTTTGTTTTTTATTTAGTTTCTTTCATCTGTAACAACTCATTTTTTACCTCTTCAGTAAATTTCAGTTCTCTAGCTCTTGTCTCTTTGTTTCATGTAGGTAATGGTAGCATGGGGAGATTAATTATAATAAAACTTAGGTTTTTATTGGTAAGACTAGATGAGCTTATCATCTTCGCTCGGTAAATTACGATAGCTCACTTGATTTACACGTTAACATTGGGTGATTTAGGGATTCAATAAAATCATAGTCTCTCAAGAAATGTTATAGTCATAATTTTCAGATAGTTGTAAATAAATGCAACTAACTAAACATTCCTCAACAAAGCAATTTACTTCTTAAACGACAAAGTTAGAGCTCCTCATTAAGACCTTTTATGATGTTTTGATTATTATATTATAAAATATTTCTGTGCTGCATCTTCCCTCCTAGTCATTCAAGTAATTTAGTAATTTCTTGGTTTGTATCTTATCTAATACGAAACACCTACAGTTGTAGTTTTGAAAAAAAAAATAAAAAATTAAAGCAGTCATTTTTATTTTTTTTAAACGAATTTCTCAAATGTTCTCAGGTCTGCCATCACCCGCCCATCTCAGCCTGCCACACCGAGTCAGAAAACTTCTCATTTTGGCAAGGTGGGACTTGTGCTATCTCACTAAAATTTCTTTTTGTTCTTGATTATATCATCTATTCATATCTGGCTATGAAATACTTTTAAAACAGAGATGCACCGAACAATCTGCCTGAAATCGATACCGGACGATTTTCACATTGATCGGCTCAAATCGGTGACTGTCCAAACAAATCCGAAAAAAAACCCAACAATCATTTATTTCCTTTTTAAACGGTTAGTTACGAGAAATCCTAAATTTTAAGGTTCATGAATGCACCATCAAATATGTCTTTGGTGTGTATGTTTTTTTTTTTTTTTTTTTTACCGTGAGTAAAGAAAAGCAAAACATAGACATTTGTAATTTGTGCATAGAAGAAATAAATTGTGGAGACGCCACAACCCAAACATTTGCAAAGTTTAATCCGACATTTAAAACTGTGTCACCTGCAAGAACATAAAACTAAGCTGAGCAGCTAAAGCTCAATGAAAAGATAAGGGTTAAACGGAATGGTTTGTGGTTTTTGAAGTGGCGTTCTGTGGAGTTATAATTTCATGTGGTGCACTTATTTTTATTTACAAAGTTTAAATTGAACACATGAAGTTAAATGCCTTTAGTACATTTTGAGTTTGTCATGATCTTAGGTGCTTTTATGTTTTAAGTAAAAATAAGACAAAGGTTTGCAAAGAAATGTCATGTTTTTGAAGTGGTGTTCTGTGGAGTTATCAGTATCTTACCTTCAAACTTTGTCTTTAAAGACTTGTGCTTTGGTGCACAAAAGCTGATATTGTTTTATTTTCTTCATTTTCTGTTGCATTCTAAACCACTACTTTTGTGCAGATCCTGAAACCCTATTTATTTTATGTTTACCCTATTTTATTGTTACCCTATTTATTTTGTTTTATTTTATCTTAGCAACATAATTGTTATTATTAATATTATTGTTATTATTATTTTGAAGAGATATAAAGCCTGTAACCTACTGCAGTTCAAAAATAACCTAGGTAGACCAAAGTTTTTTTTATGGTAATATAAATTACAGCTGATTTTTAATACAAAAATTGAAAGGAAAAAAAACCTTGCATGAGTTTGAGTTAATTTATGGAAAGAAAATCGTATAAAAAATTGTTATCGACAAGTCAGAGTTATTTTAAAATCGAGTATCAGACAGTATCGGCCCACAAAACCAGAATTGGTGCATCTCTATTTTAAAATGCTATTCCTGGACTTGTAGATAATGTCCAACATCATCAGCGTATAATGATATCTCTTAACAGACCAACGATGGAAGAATAAATTCTGGGGGAAGTCTCTGGAGATTTATCCGACAGGAATGGTCAATGTGACTTTATCAAGGTAAATAATTGTGTATTAGATGAGGCTCTTTGTTTTGTAATATCATTACTGTTCTGTCAAAACAGTAGTATTGTACATATTATCTTTGGTACGATAATGCGTGTTGATATCATTACATAACAGGTGTGTACCCTGTAAGTACCATATAACAAGTAACTTTATAATACAGCCTAGTCTCCGTAGTACCAGAGGATAGAGGTAATGTTGAGCTGAAAGCCCTGACATCAACATTAAGCACTAAAATTATAAACACAGTGCACATTCATTCATTCAACCTTTATCTATACAGTTTAGTTCCCACTGAGCCTCGAGGACTCATTTACAAGAGTCATGTGAAAAGGTGTGAAAGAAATGCAGAGACAGAGGGAATTAGACGCAGTAGAGGTGTTCTCAAAAGAGTTGGGGATTCTACGGTGGCCCTGAGGTATAAATGAACAACATTTGAAAAAACACAACAAAAACACAACAACATTTGAAAAAAACTGAATTACATTAAATCAAAATGGAAGCAGCCATAGCAGAAGTAGTGAAAAAAACAAATTACATTAAGCTAAAGTGGAAGTAGCCAAAGCAGAAGTATTGAAAACCATTTGAATTACATTAAGTCAAAGCAGAAGTAGCCAAAGTGGACGTAGTGAAGAAATACTGAATTACATTAAGCCAAAGCGGAAGTGTCCAAAGCGGAAGTAGTGAAAAAAATGGAATTAGATTTGATAAAACGGAATTACATTTAGCAAAAGTAGAAGTAGCCCAAGCGGAAGCAGCATTAGCGGAAGTAGTGAAAAAACGGAATTACATTTAGCCAAAGCGGAAGTAGCCAAAGTGGAAGTAGTGAAAAAAAAATGGAATTACGT
>NC_056514.1:38644313-38651658 GCF_014905685.2 Nematolebias whitei | reverse complement strand
ACATTAAGCCAAAGCGGAAATGGACAAAGCGGAAGTAGTGAAAAAACTGAATTACATTAAGCCAAAGCGGAAGTGGACAAAGCGGAAATAATGAAAAAACGGAATTACAATGAGCCAAAGCAGAAGTAGCCAAAGCGGAAGTGGTGAAAAAAACATAAATACACTAAGCCAAAGCGGGGGTGACAGTTATTTTAGAGTAACAGGTTGGAAGTTGACTCAGGGACTCAATTTATTTTTAATAATTTAAGCATAAAAATATTTTTATATCATCAAAAGTCATTGGATGAAAACTATTATAAATATTACTATTAAAAATTATTTTAAAAATGACATTTTTTTAATTTTTATTACTTAGAATTGTAACTTAATTTCAGGACGCATGAACGGGGACATGGCAGTAAACCCAAGTTGAATTTAAAATTAGATTTAATTATTTTAAATAAATTCATCTAGTGTACATATGGTTGTGTTTATGGTAGAGGTGAGTCAAACATATAAGATGAGATTAATAAAATAAATATTAGCCCACCTTTAAACAAAATATACCACATGAAGGCATGGGGGTGGGGGGTGGGGGGGGTACTCAAAAGGCACCAAATAGTAGGAATGACCCTGCTGTATATTGTTCTGTTTTATGTTGTTAATAAAGTAAAAATAACAAAAACACTAAAAAAGAAAAAGCCCCCACCACTTCCAGTTTGGTTTAATGTAACTCCGTTTTGTCAAATGTTCATTTACACCTCCAGGCCACCGTAGCTTTGTGAATCAAATATACTAACAGGAACAGAGTGATGATGTGTTTGTTTTTCTGCAAGAAAAAAACATTTCAATAGCTGCAGGACGGATTTTAATGAAACACCCCGAATGTAACAACTGGATGTACATCTAGAACTGATTGGAGCATATCCTGATCCAAGATGGCCACCACTTATTAAACATTAGTAAACACAAAATTAGCCACAACTCTATCAGCTTTATACAAACTGAGCTACATTCTGGTGCAGTGGTGGCTGAGACAGTCCCAACTAATCACATATCTTTCTTCAAAGAAAAATATATAAATTTTTATTTTGTTAGCACTAAAGCTTTATGTTTTGTAATAAATATAATTTAAATATTACAGTTCTCAGTATTTAAGAAAAAAACAACTTTGCATAAATCAGCTCTGCTGGTTCTACTACTCACCCTGCACATCTGCATGTGGGTTTATTGATTCAAGCAAAAGTGTCAAAAAGAGTTTGCGACAAAGTTAATTTATAAAATAAATCGTTTCTCTTCTAAAAGGTTCTGCTTTTGTAAATACATAAATTTGCCTGACGTGGATTAATAGAGGTCTTGTCAAACCTATAGACAATATGTTGTCGTTTTCTTTGTTATAATCTTCCAGTTTGATCGTTAAGACTTCATCACGATGTTTGTTTAGGTTCGGAGATCACTACGAGTGGAACAAAGTGGTGACCTGCATCCATAATGTCTTCAGCCAGCAGCGATATCTGGAGCATTATGGAGAGGTGACCATCCAAAACCTCAAAAACAACGTCTGCACCTGCAAGATCACCTTCGTGAAGGTGAATGAAACAACTCTTCCACCAGTAAACTCAGCTGGTGCTTTTAATTACTCGGGATCTTTTCCTTTTTAGTCTCGGTACTGGGGTTCAGATGGAAACAAGAACGAGGTCCAGGGAACTGTGCTCGACCAAAGCGGCAATGTCATTCATCGATTTGGAGGTCTTTGGCACGAAGGAATCTTCTGTGACACTCTGCCAACACCAAAATGCATATGGAAGCCAAGTGAGTCACCTTCCATAGTTTTTTTGTCAGCAGTGCAACTCTGTCAGGTCTTTACATGCTGGTGGAAGGTTTAGTGAAAGTGAAATGACTAGGAGTGCCAACAGTCCTAATCAGCATAAATCCAAGCGTCACGTTGGTGTGACAGTTCAACCGAGACGCTTCTGTCCTTCCTCAGATCCCCAGCCGAAGGATTACCTTCTGTATTATGGCTTCTCCACCTTCGCCATGGAGCTAAATGAGCTCAACCCAGACCTGAAGCCGCTCCTGCCTCGTACAGACACCCGCCTGCGCCCAGACCAAAGGTCGGAAGTCGCTTCAGTTGGTTCAATACGGAAAGACGACATCAAAATACAGAAATAACATTTTATGGAAAAGCACAGTGAGAATACTGACGGCTGAATAACTTTGCTGAAGTTTGCTGAAGTAGCTGAAACTAAGTGGTCTACCTTCAAGCAAGCAGAATAGAAAAGCAGTAGCTAAAATTAGCAAAGGGAAGTTAAAATGAGCTAAACAGATTTAAAAATTAATTAACTAAAAACAACAAAATAGTAGCTACTTTTAGAAAAATTGTAGCTCAAAGCTAAAAGAAGCAAAACAGTAGCTAAAAGCTGTAGCATGGTAACAAAACTGAAATATTGAAATATATGTTAAATAGCAAGTTATTTAATAGTAGCTATAAAAAAGTAGCTAAAAGCTAAAATTTAATTTGTAAAATAATACGTTATAATCAATATTATATAATAATATTTATATATATTTCATTCGCATATATTAGATATATAATGATATACAAAAATAAATAATATTTAACAAAAAAAATAAGCTAAAAATGTAGCTAAAAGGTTAAAGTTAATTTTTAAAATAAGTTATACTCAATAATATATAATAATATTTGTATATATATATATATATATATATATATATATATATAAAATTTGCATATATTAGATATATAATATGTAGAAAAATAAATAATATTTAACAAAAAAATCTAAAAAAATAAGCTAAAAATGTAGCTAAAAGCTTAAAGTTAATTTTTACAATAATAAGTTATAATCATTAATATATAATAAAACTTATATTTATTTAATTTGCATAAAAATTTGCATATAAAAATGATAATATAAAAAAAAATTCTAGAAAAAGAAGCTAAAAATGTAGCTAAAAGTAGCATAAAAGTATAAAAACAGAACCACTATGTTGAAGTAGATTTTAAAGAGAATTATGTTTTTGAAAGAATTAAAAAGATCTCCATGTATTTCTACAGGGAATTTTGTTTTAAACAAAATAAATATTCTAAAAAAGGTATAAAAGTTACAAAAGTCATGGCAGCCATCGCCTGAATGAGCTGAATGTTTTGCTACCTGAACGGCTAAAGAACCACAAACCAGAAGTAGCTTGATTGCAACAAACATACATAAGAAAGTACTGGATCCCAACAGTGTGAATAATCATTAAAACCAGTTTTAAGTTCATCCTGAACTTTTCTGCAGAATGTTGGAGGAGGGACAAGTGTCTGAAGCCGACAGAAAGAAAGACGAGATAGAAGAAATTCAGAGGGTGCGGAGAAAAGAGCTCGCCAGAAGAGGTCAAGAACATGTTCCACAGTTTTTCAAGTAAGTTTGTTTCTTTTCACATCATCAGAAATGTAGTTTTCTTTGATTTATTACCAGTTGTTTAGTGGGAGTGTTTCCAAACCCTCTCTGCCCTGGATGTTTTCAGCTTACTTCATGCAGACTAAAGAATAAACAACAGGAAATCTCTTGAGAGACACAAAATGTGTAAAATATATGAAATTATTCAGAGCGTCTTCATCAAAGCAAAGAGAAATCCCGTGTGCTGCTCTCAGCTTCGACGTGTATCGTGACATTTCAGTCCGTTTAAATGAAATGTCTTGCCTGAATAATCTCAAGCAGATTATATCATTATTTTGTGCATCAGTGGAACAATTACTGTCACGTCTCTTTATTCCCAGCGGCTCCGAAGGAGGAAATCTCACGACACGTCATGTTAAACTCAACATTAACTGCTCACAACGGTTTCATTAAAGAACAAGGTTGACATTTTTATTCAGAAGATTCTTCACTTTTGTTAACTGAATATATAACACGTTCAAGTGAATGCTTGGATAGAACAAATCAGGGGTGCCCAAACTTTTCCATGCCACGGCCCCCCAAACAGCCCACAAACAATGATACAAAATATGTCAAGAAACATCCACATTTAGAATGTTTGCACTTTGATTCACTGTATTCAATTAGTTATTACAGCTGCTGAGCATAAAAATGTTATTAACTAACATGTTTTATATTCCCACTGAAAAAAACAACTTTTCAACAAATTGTTGACGAGAAGAACAAAACAAAATAAATCTAACTTCTCTCTCAAGTGTGTTTATCTGGAAATTACAGATACAGATTGCCCAAGTGGGCAATTATTATTATTATTATTACTATTTTTTTATTTTGGCTTTTCTTTTATCTTCTTCTCTCCCGCTCTCTGGGGCCCCCTGGCGGCCCCCCAGGGGTCCGCGGCCCCCTCTTTGGAATAAATGATCATTTCTAAATTACTATATTAAAGCCAAAGTTTTTACCTAAGATCATTTTATGATGAAAAATCTTGAAAATAACATTATGCACATTTTACGCATATCGTGCATTCTTAGAGTATGTTGGATAAGACTGTCAGCTACAGCCACACCACATTTGAGCTCAATATTCATGTGAGTTATTGAGTTACAGCTACTTTGTGCAGACTGTTAGCAGTTAGCCATCACACTTGTTTTCCTGGAACACTTAAAGTGACAAATAAGCATTTTTCTGAGTCAAACTGCTGACGAAGTTCACGTCAAAGTTGTTAAATAACAGTTTGCTTCCTTTTAACGTCCACAGAAAAGCCAAAGATTCCTCTGGACGGGACGTGTGGTTGACAACTGGGACTTACTGGGACCTAAGAGAGAACCCAGGTTTTGCTAACCTCGATAACCTGACTCTGTGGTGACGAGACGAGGCTGCTGCAACACGCGGGACATCCCATAAAGCAAAGAGACGGAGAAATGTCATGACATGACCTGCTCAGAGAGCAGCGACGATGCCTTTCCTTCTCCTAAAGCCCACGACTGGTTCATGGGAAGCTTTGAGCAACACCAAACACGACCGGTGGAAACTAAATATATATTTACCATGAATATTTATAGATCAACTGTATGCATTTTATTTTGTGTGTGAGTTTCTGTTAGCTGAGAAGCTGGAGTTGCATTTTTCTGTCTGATCAGAGACAGGTGGCATCATGGGTAAACGTTTAATCCAATTTAACTCTTATTCCAGTTTACGCTGCATTTTATTACCGACCATACGCTTAAACTGGACTTACTTTACATCCTGACCTGCAGGTACTGTACAGTGTTGCCAGATTGGGCAGTTTTCATTCTGATTTTGCTGGGAACTCTGGGAAGATTTTCATTGGCTTGCACTGATGTGCGTTCATGTTCAAACAGTAAATATACTGTAACAATGTATTGATTGGGTGGATTTTTGTGTGATGTGGCGGTTTTAAACAGATTTTTGGGCTGGAAAACTTCGACTCTATCTGGCAACGCTGATACTGTATCTGCAGGTTGTGAATAAAACTGTCTCCATCTACTGGACGGCGCTCCTCTCCTCGACTCACAGTCTGTTTTTACAGAGGCCAAACAGATTATTACAAGTTTGTAGCAGGTTTCACCATTTTTTCTTTTAGAAAACATTTATGTTATGTTTTGAATGACATCACTTTCTTTAGTAAAAAGTTCATATTTGATTAACCTTTTCAGGTAAGCTATTTAAGACATGCTCTGAATTGTATTTTAGCCAGATATTTATGAATTTCTCATCATAAGAATGAAATAAAATGCCAAAATGAGGATCACTGGCTCTCTAAAGGAGGATGTGACGTTACGATGATGTGAGAAATGCAAACTCAGATTTGCAGCAGCCGTCTGGCTCTGCTTTGGTACAGTTGTAAAAAATGTCTTTAAAAAAGTTTATTAGTCTGTAAAATCAGTTTCATTTGACTTCACAATAAAACTATCACAAAAGCAGAAATAGTTCATTTTAATACATAATTATATTTTATTGCCAAGTTTACACGGGGAATAAGACCTGGTGGCTATATGTGCAGGGGGTTCACACATCTGTTCGAAACATACAAATATGCAAGATGTGCAAAAGCATGAGTAAAATCAAAATGCGCAAAGTATAAAACATGCAGATGCATAAAGTCTAAAATGAAAATGTCCCAAAGCAGTAAGAGGACGTTAGCTTAATTAGTGCACCTGCTTTGAATCAAAGGGTGATTAACGCTTCTGCAGAACTGGGACATAATTGAATCAGCGTGTTGGAGCAGGGAAACAGGTGAGACATGAGAGGTGCTGATGAGGGTCCAGTTAGAGGAGAGTGATAGATCTTTATTTTTATGATGAGAGGGGTCAGTGGCAATCCTGAACTGCCTCAAGGTTCTGGAGGTGCACAGATTAAAATAGAACATTAATAATCCCGCAGGAAATAGTTGTGCTAGAGTTTCAATACAAGGAATCACACAAGATAAAAAATAACAGAGAATATTAAAAAACAACAGAGGTATAAATACACCAACAGTTAAGGTCCTGGATTATTAAGGTCCTGGATTATTAAGACTCTGGATCCAGTTGCCTTCTCAGCAGAACTGATAACATGAGCTGCTAGTTTTTTGTTTAGGAAGTTATTTATTTGCTCACACAATAAACACACTGATACACACTGCACAGTGTGAGGATTGAAACTCAATTTATTTTAATAGAAATGCATTTTTTGCAAACTCACTTTGTTGCACATAAAGTTGCTCCTCTGATGATTAACTCTGAGCATGGAGGGATTGTTTGTGACGAAGTCAGGTGTGGTGAAGCATGTGAGGGTAGGGCAGGACATGTTAGGAAAATGATGAGATGTGCAGTAGAGGTTCAAGGTGGGAATAAAGGGATCGGCTTTGAACCCTTTTCAGTGGTGGTGGCCAAACGGATGAGGTCAGGCAGGAGTCAAGCACTTCGACTTGTGGATAACTTCTGAGGTGAGAGAAGGGAGCAGGTGGAAGAGAGCCTGGAGAGAAGAGGAATGAAAGTCAGGAGAAGGAAGAACATCCATGTTTATGGATGAGAGACCGGTGAACAAAAACAGGTGCCAGGAGTGGAGGTGGCTGAGGGTGAACCACCCAAAAATGGAAACAAGTGTCAGAGCTTGTGACAAAAGGAGAGCTACAAGATGAGAGCTGCAAGATGAGAGCTACAAGACGAGAGCTGCAAGATGAGAGCTGCAAGATGAGAGCTGCAAGATGAGAGCTACAAGACGAGAGCTACAAGATGAGAGCTGCAAGATGAGAGCTACAAGATGAGAGCTGCAAGATGAGAGCTGCAAGATGAGAGCTACAAGACCAGAGCTGCAAGATGAGAGCTGCAAGATGAGAGCTACAAGACGAGAGCTGCAAGATGAGAGCTGCAAGATGAGAGCTACAAGACGAGAGCTGCAAGATGAGAGCTACAAGA
>NC_056514.1:38606744-38644213 GCF_014905685.2 Nematolebias whitei | reverse complement strand
CAAGATGAGAGCTACAAGACGAGAGCTGCAAGATGAGAGCTACAAGATGAGAGCTGCAAGATGAGAGCTACAAGATGAGAGCTGCAAGATGAGAGCTACAAGATGAGAGCTGCAAGATGAGAGCTGCAAGATGAGAGCTACAAGACGAGAGCTGCAAGATGAGAGCTGCAAGATGAGAGCTACAAGACGAGAGTTACAAGATGAGAGCTACAAGATGAGAGCTAAAAGATGAGAGCTACAAGATGAGAGCTACAAGACGAGAGCTGCAAGATGAGAGCTGCAAGATGAGAGCTACAAGATGAGAGCTGCAAGACGAGAGCTGCAAGACGAGAGCTACAAGACGAGAGATGCAAGATGAGAGCTACAAGATGAGAGCTGCAAGATGAGAGCTGCAAGATGAGAGCTGCAAGACGAGAGCTGCAAGATGAGAGCTGCAAGATGAGAGCTACAAGATGAGAGCTACAAGACGAGAGCTGCAAGACGAGAGCTGCAAGATGAGAGCTGCAAGATGAGAGCTACAAGATGAGAGTGACAAGGTGAGAGCTGCAAGATGAGAGCTACAAGATGAGAGCTACAAGATGAGAGCTGCAAGATGAGAGCTGCACGATGAGAGCTACAAAATGAGAGCTACAAGATGAGAGCTACAAGATGAAAGCTACAAGATGAGAGCTGCAAGATGAGAGCTACAAGATGAGAGCTACAAGATGAGAGCTATAAGATGAGAGCTACAAGATGAGAGCTACAAGATGAGAGCTACAAGATGAGAGCTACAAGATGAGAACTACAAGATGAGAGCTATAAGATGAGAGCTACAAGATGAGAGCTACAAGATGAGAGCTATAAGATGAGAGCTACAAGATGAGAGCTGCAAGATGAGAGCTATAAGATGAGAGCTACAAGATGAGAGCTGCAGGAGGAGGAGGTGCAGGAGGAGGAGGTGGCAGAGAAGATGACACATTGACAAGGTTAGAAATGAGTCCACCAGAGGGACAGGTCAGGTCTTAAGACAAAGTTTGAGGCTCAGATGGTTTGGACTTGAAGGACAGTGGACGTTTTGGACAAAGAATGATGGACATGGAGTCCACAGAAGGTTGGAGTGAAGCGGGATCTGCTGGAGAAAAGGTGAGATGGAGGCAAATGATCTTCAGCGGAGCAGCCAAGAGAAGATGATGATCCTTTACAATTTGAAATATTCTAAAGTTGTTTAAAAAAAAATACACAAAAAGAAACACTTGCCAAGTGGAAGCTTTTATTTCATGGATTAAAAAAACAAAACAAATACACATTTATTACACTTTGAATAAATATTTTCCTCTCATTTGTTTCTTTATTGCGTCCTTCAGCTCCTAATGAGTCCAAGTTACTGATCCCTGCACGTGCTGCTTGAGCTGCACTTTGTCCACTTTTTAAAGTTGGGCTTAAATCTCTAAAAACAAAGTCCCATTTGTTCCATTGCAGCAGAGCATGTGACAAACTTTAAGCAGTTCAACACTGGAAATACAGTTTTATTTCTGTATAATTATTGACATTTCCAGCAGGGCTCCTTCCTGAGGCATCTGAAAACACTGATGTAGTTTCATGTAAGATGTTGCCTCATATGTCACACCACAGAAACCAGAGTACCTAAAACTGAAAACCAACATTGTCTACACATCAGGGTTCACATCAGACGCTTCCAAAACACCAACAGGAATTCAATTTTCAGCTCGTTTAATTGCACTTTAAAAAAATAAACCGCCTATTGCCCATTAAGGACACCTCATTACACACAAAAAAATCTTACAGGTAAAAAAAATGAAGATTTTATATCCTTTCTGCTTTCACCGTATCCTGATGTTTGAGGTTTTGCATATAGGATAAACAATGTGTCCTTTGTGCATCAACAGTAACTTTAAGACCATTTGCAACAACAGTTTATGTTGCATTATAATGAAATGTAAACGTCATAAATCATAAACCTAAAAACCATAAAAATGAAATGTTTCACAGTGCATCGGTGCACAGACTGCATTCATTGTGAACAAAACCAGTAAATATTATTACTCTTGTTTGGTTCTTATACTGGAGAGTCGTCGGCGCGCAGCTACGTGGGGGCGAGGAATATTTCTTAAACGATGTTGGCAATAATGTGAACTTACGGCCCGGAGCGGTCCTGGAGCTCAAGGGGCCACAGTTACTCAGGGGCCGGACATCCAGCAGTTATTGTTTGTTTCACGGTTTAAAATCTAGTTTAATTTAAAAAAGAACCCACTGGTGGGCCGAACTGAGTTGAGTTTGGCACCAGTTGAATAGCCCTGGCCTAGATTTTTGCTTTGCTTGAACCTAATTCTTGTCGACTGATAGGTTTTTTGTGTTTCTGTATAATATTTGAATATCGGGGAGGGGGGGGGGGGTATATTCATGACACAAGCGTGTACAGATGTGAGCCCATGAACACGCCGTTTGAAAACATGGCAGAGGGTTTGTATCTGAAACAAATGCTCTGTAAACTCAGGCACTTGGTGCGGTGGATTTCCTGTCTTGCCACACAAACCTGGTGAATAACGAGTGACCTTTGACCCCACCCCCCACCCCCCACTGTTACTGGTCTGGTCCTGGATCAAGAAACCTAACTGGTAATAGACTTGTCAGGTAAATTGGCCTAAAATTTATCTGCAAGGAATTTGCATATTAACTAAATATTTAGGTCGGACCTAAATATTCAACTTGCAAGTTGAATATTTAGGTCCAAGCTAAATATTTAGTTAGCAAATTAAATATTTTGTTTAGGAATTAAATGTTTAACTTATAAATTAAATGTTTAGTTTATAAATTAAATGTTTAGTTTGGAAATTAAATATTTAGTTTTGGGAAATAAATATCAAGCTTGGAAATTAATTGGAAACTAAGTACTTAATTTACACGCTAGTTATTCCATAGTTATAACCTTGTTATTCATACATTTATTAATGTTATAGTTCCAAATTAATTAACTAATTAAGTTTGTAAACTAAATATTTAGCTTGTAAATTAAATATAGTTTGGAACTGTATCAAATAACATGGTGAAAATAAGACTGAAAAAATATATATATTTTAATGAAAAACCAGAATACTGTTTTTAATTTTTGACTGTGTGACTTTACAAACAGCCGAAGAGTTTAGTTTCTGTTGTCAGAGTTGAGGAATGGCTCTGATGTAAAGGCCCAGTTCTTGTTGTGATCATCAGCTGATCGTGTCCCGTGCGTTCAGTCCCTTCATTTTTCTTTCTAAAAGACTGAAGTCGCCCTGACTGACACTACCGGGGTTTGTCTCCCCCCCAGGTGTTGTCCGAGGCCATTAGCACACCTGGAGAGGAGTGAGGAGCAGATCTCTGATCAGCTCCGACTGCAGCCTCACTCTTTGTTTCTGTCAGCGGGCCGCGAGCCGGGCCCCTGTCAGCCGGTGTCACCGCACCATCCGCCCTGATACCGGGGGGGCGAAATTCAAAGTGTCTGTCCGGTCACTTTGTGCTTCCTGTTTTCTTTGCTCTGTGGGTGACAGCGCCTCAGCTGTGCACCTATAAGTGCACGAGGGCGTCCTCAGCGACCCACTTCCATCTCATGGGGCTCCGCTTCAACCGGACGGCAACAACTTAGGGATTATTTTTCCAAACAAGCCCCTCAAATAATATAAATCTGTTCAGGGTATGGTTTGTGTGTAAAGCCCCTCTTATTGAGTTCTGGCTTCATGCGTGACAAACCGGGTCAGAACCTTCACAGCTGCTCTTGTTTAAAGCTCGTGCCCTAAAATATAATGGAAAGTTTATCAAATCAGTGAAACGTTGAGACAAACCTGAAAGTTAAAATTTAAAAAAAAATTATACTTTTACCCTCAAAGATGAACATTTTTAACCATTTGCGCCTCAGCAGAAAAAAATATTTTCAATAACATTGTTTTTTTCAGCCTTCTGCATTTGATAAATTACATCTAAAGGGCCAGTCTGAACATTTTCTGAATTTTGTGGGATTTTCTCATCCTCCAACTTTAAAGCTGTTTAAGAAATGAGAAACTGTTGAGCAGCTTCTGAAACTCCTGTTCACTGATCTCAGATTAGCTCTAACAATTTGAGCAACTTTATGAATCCAACCAGCTTATTTAAAAAGTAATCTTTTTTATTCATTCTTTATAGCTGTTTATGACAACACTCTGAAATCCTAAATCTGTGCATGGAGAGTTTAATAAGCACCGAATAACTGTCAGTAAAATAGCAAAGGATTCAAACAAAATGCAAAATGCTTCATCAGATTTTCAGCAGAGTTATATAAAAAAAATCACTTTAAATTTAATTGTCAAAAGTATCATTAGCATCAACCGTTACAAAAATAAAACCAGTCATAGATGCACAGACAACGGTTCGGGAGGCTCTTTGTTAAAATGTTTATTAGCAATGTTTGTGTGTTTCAGCAGCGGTTGGCTTAATAAAACTCTGGGACATTTTTTTGTTGGAAGCTTTGCCCTGAAGCTTTCACATATTTATTTATTCCCACTGAGAAAAAAAAAGCTTTTGTGCTTCTTTTGGCAAGAAAATGAAATTAAAAGCAGGAGGTGAAAAGTTTGGAAAATAAAAACCTCCAATTATAATTTAATTTTGTATATACTGTAACATACCATATTTTTCGGACTTTAAAGGTGCAGTTAAAATCCTTTATTTTCTCAAAAATCGACAGTGAGCTTTATAATCTGGTCACCTTATGTATTAATTCTAGTTGTGCTTACTGACCTCAAACCGATTTTATGTGGTTATTGCGAATGAGTTGAATAAAGTTTGACTTATTTTTTCGCTTACTATAAGCTGGTGCGCTTTATAGTCTGAAAAATGTTTTTTTTTTCAAGATTATGAAGAATGCTTATCATACCAGTTTTATTATGAAATAATCTGCTGGTTTATTTTAAATTGAAAAGGTCACCTTTCCGTCTAAAGTTAAAAGAATTGGGATGTATATGAAGCGGCCATTTTGACCATAAAGTTTCCAATATTAAGGTTTGAAGCTGCAACAAGAAAAAAATTTGCCCCAAATACTATAAATATAATTTTATTTGTAAACAGTATTTTTCTTACTTTAACAGCTCTTCTTAACACTGACCGGCGTAGTTTGAACCATTTTTGTTACCCAACTTTAACTATTTTGACATTTCAATATTTTTTCCTTCAAACCTGAGCAAAATCTTGCATTGCCTCAAAAAGTTAAACACTTTAATAAAATGTCCAATCACAGTCCAGACTGACCCTGCAGTGCTGCTTTTCACCACTGGAGGGCGCCGCACCGTTTATTTTAGGCCCAACTGGAGGCAGAAGTGTGTGCAAAAGCACTTTCAGCTTCATCAGGGGAAACAAACGTGAGCATATTGTGCAGAAATGTGTGAAAAGTTGAGCGTGAGAAGGAAGACGCAGAGAAGAAATGGCAAAAGAGGCAGAGAGAGCGTTTGAAGAACAGACAACCGCTGCAGGCGTCTGTCAACGAGCAGAAATGAGGATCTTTTCCAGATGTTTCAAAGAACAAAGTCACACCTCCGTACGTTTGTTTGATGTTTATGTGACCGTAGGGCAGCGCTCCAGTCACGTCCACTTTCACTCACTCGGACACTCGTCTTCAAAAGTTCTGCCTGCGATCGTTTGACACGTTTGAAAAGGGACTTTACGGCGCGGAGGGGCTCACTGCGTGGACTGGGGAAATTAATTTGCATTTAAAGTCTTTATTTTACACGGACAAATAGAAAACAAACAATGTTACATGTAAAATAATGCAACATTTGTATTGAATATAGAAAGTTTAGCTGGCGGCTTCTTTGCAGTCCTTAAAGTTTGACCCTTAACCTCCTAGGACCTGGCTTCCACATTTGCACAAGTTCAGGTCTTAGGAGTTTAAATTAAAGTACTCCCTCTGGTTTTGGTGCATGAAGAAATTGTTCCAGCCCTTTGTCTTCACCTGACTGGACAGACGTGGGTCCATGATGGTGCTGTGGAAGGTTTCGGGAAGGTGGGGAAGCGTGAGGCCTTCAGTGGGTGTAGTAGCCATAGTAGTCTGGATCGCTGTCCTTCTCGCAGATGACTCCACCGCGCGGAGGTGGGGAGTTTTCAGTGCTGGACGTGTAGGGCGACACCCTCCTCTTCTTGCCGCCCTCAAACAGGCCTGAGTCAGCCGAGTCTACGGATTTCACCGAGGGGGTTTCGAGCCAGGCGTCCTCTGCCGTGTCTTTGGGTTTGTCCTGCAGCAGGGGGGGCTGCAGAGACTCGAGGAGGGTGGGAGGATGCAGCCTGGCGTTGACCGGGGGCGTAGAAGACGACGAGGAGGAAGTAGAGGACGATATGGGTCGAAACCAACCCAGACCAGGGGCAGGTTTGTGAGTCAGGTACTGTGGCGTGGGTCGGCTGGTGCTCCACCCGGCGGAGGCGGGTCCCGATACGCTGGTTGATGCAAAAGGATGCTCGGGATAGTAGCTGAGGGCGTGGTGAGCAGACGCCTGCAGGGGGAAAGGTTTGTAGAAACCATTTCCAGAAAAGTCCCCCTCGTAGGAGGAAGGGAAATCAAGCCGGTTTGGCGCCACGCTCTGTTGCGGCGGCAGGTACCAGCGGCTGTGGGGTCCGGGGTTGGAGGACGGGTCTTTGTGCTGCTGGCCCATACCAATGGGCTCGCGGCCATAGAAGCGGCTCTGAGGCAGGGGGCTCATGTACTGTTCAGAGAGGTAGCCCTGTGGGTAGCAGGTCCCCGGCAGCAACTGCTGGCCCTCTGTAGGGGAAGGGGTGAGGCGATCAGAGTCAGGAGGGGCGTAGAGCCTAGGCAGGAGAGAGGAGGAGGTGAAGAGAAGAGAGTGTGAGAAGAAGAGGAAAAAAAGAAGGTGTTATTTCCTGCTCAAACCTCAAACAACTATCAAACATCTCACAGCCCCTCACACCCTTTCACTGCAGCGCGCTCAGCAGCAGCGCAGTAATTGCATCTATTTTAATATTAAACGGGTGATGTGCACTCAGGGTGTCTTGGTGCCAGCAGTGATCCTGTTCCATCATTCATGCAAAGTTCACACAATGTTCTTCAAACCAGTGCAAAAAAAAAAAAAAGGAGAGGGTTTTGTTGTGAGCTTCCCAAGTGTTCTCCAAATTACTTACGTGTCGTAATTGTCGCGGAAACCTTTAGCGAAGGGGTTATGGTCTATTTTCAGCTGAGTGATCTGTGTGGGGAACATCGAGAGCATGTAGGCAAAGGAAAAAGAGAAGGAGTGAGCAACTACGACAGAGAAACAAGAGAGCAGTTAGATAGGAGGTCACTGACTAATAATTAATGACATGCTGCTACTTCTCATGGTGGAAAGAGTTGATCTTTAGAACCGAAGAGTGGGTGAGCACTCCGACAGAACAGACTGGGTGCAAAGAAACTTTGAGACAAAGTCTGCGAGCAGCTGTTAGTAAAGATAGTGATCCACACATCCTTGGTCAGCTGAGGGGAACTGGCTCCTAGCTGAATATGTGCACTGACACAAGAACTACCGTGTTTTTTGCTGTATAAGTCGTGTTTTTTTGCATAATTTACATGCCCTGCGACTTATACGCCGAAGCGAGGTATTTATGGATTTTTTTTCTCATATTTATAAACCAATTTTTGGCTAAGATACTATAAGACCATTTGATGCAACTGGGACCCTGTGTACATAGTTTTGTCCCACCGGTGTATGACAAATAAATCTCTCCGACTCTGACTTTTATTATGACTGAAAATACTGAACACTACCATTTTCAGCCACTAGATGGTACTCAAGTAGTATGGCATGCCGTTGTGTCATGCAATAAGTAAAAAGTGGCTATTAATGACACTATCGGCTTGCCATAGCCTGCCACCTTCGTCCAGCTCGCCTGGAGCAACCGTCAAATCAGCTTCATTTCACTGCACCGCCCCGGAGAAATGCAGCTGATTTGAGTGCATTTATTAAGGAAAAGTTAGACGGAGACACACCTTAACTATAAAGTCGAGTAAACAATTAATTGTTTTTAAGTGTTAATCTTGTTCAATTCTTGTTAAAATCATTTTGTGCACGCTCCCGCGGCTGCCATTTGGCAGCCAATCTATTTTTGGCACAACACATTTCCAGGTTGACAGCAGTGACACATAATAGATGCGACTTATACGGCAAAGCAACTTATTTACTGATTTTTCCACTTTATTGGACATATTTGGACCGATGTAACTTATAGGGCGGTGTGACATGTACGGCGGAAAATACGGTAGTAAAGTTGAATTCATTCATTCCTAATGCATGCAACTATAAAAGCAGACCTACTCTACTTAGAGTAAAACAGAGATTACTGTTGCACTAACTACATCTGAGCCCTTCATTCACTTTGATGAAATGTGTAAATTATAACTAAACGAGTTAAACTCTGGTGTGACTTACGTCTGCGTTCTGGTAAGCAGTGACGGCGATGAACTGAGTCTCCGAAAAGACAAAAGTCTGTGCTTTAGAGGACAGGAAGGGGTCCTCCAAGCCGTCCTCCTTGACCTCCATGATGTGAAGCCGAGGCTGGTACTTGTGGAGCGACTGGAGGACTATCATCTGGACACACAGCAACAGTTTCATCAAATAAAACACTCATTGGGCTTTCACGGATATGGTGTTCTTATGATTTCTGACAATTTAGCTCAGTGATGCTAGCAATGACAGCATTGTAAGAGGGGTGCAGTTGGACACGGAGGCCTGTCCCCCCTCCCATTACAATGTTGTTACTGTATTACTCAGCCTCTTATGAATAGCAAGCGACCATCATGGCACTAACGACCAATTGTTAGACTGACGGTCCTCATTTATCATGTGAACAGCTGGTTCTGGATGTCAACGACAAACTGGTTGATCCACTATGAGAAGGTGCTGTTTATAAGACTGAGTTTGCTGTAGCTCCTCGGACTGAAGAAGTCTTTTGGATAAAAGATGAAACGTTTCAACAAGTTTAATTTTTTTTTTTTTTATCCGTCCAGAGGACCTGATTTAACTTTGTTAGATTTTTCTACCCGATTATTGAGCATGAATCAGGAAATGAGAGACGATCCGAGACTTTTGGACAGCACAAAACGATGAGAGAATTATCTCTCTACACGTGAATTTTAAAGATTTTAGAAGATGTTTGGTCTCATCATGCTGGCTTTATGGTGTCTCAGACAGTTTTATAAACAGCTGGATTTTAAATGCGAACTCTGACAGGTCGACGGCAGCTAACCTGAGCCACGTTGTTGGTGCTGCCCTTGTTGTTGGTGAGCTTCAACTTGCTGAACGACACTTCCTGTCTCATCCAGTGAGCTCCTGTGTTGGGAGAGTCGGGGTGCATGTACGTCCTGTTCCCTGAAATCAAGAACGGCATTTATGAGAATCAGAATAAGTTTTACTACCATTGTACTGGGATACAGTGAGATTATGTTCGTGCAGTCGTCTGAAAGACGGACGGAGTGCACGTTGCTGCTGCTAAAAAGTGCAGCCCCTTATTGTTTATCAGAATACTTAATAAAAAAAGGTAAGAACCATGAGGATGGATAGTGGTATTACAAAAAAAAAAAGATCTTTTCACATCTTGTCCTATCAGGACATGATTTAAACACGTTGCATGCATTTGATGTCAAGACGCTGAGATTTGTCCATAAAGCACTTTCAGATAGACCCCATGTTGTTGTTCAGATGGCAGTTCTAATAAGCAAGCACAGTTGTTCTCGAAGGGTGTGTGTGTGTGTGTGTGGTGGTGGGTGTTACAATAGACAAAGCTTTGCCCCCAGTTACCCATGTCCCAGGAGAAATTTGATAGTCGGCTCATATCCGAGGCCAAACGGGGGAGTCAGATTCAGATAAGACACAATTGTTGATTTTTCTTCAGGCAGACTTTTTTTTTCTTGTCAGCCTTGAGTCCTGTTGGAACCTTCCAGACCCAAAATGGCCAAAATTTATGGGTATTTCACTCCACTGATCCGTGTTAGGAGCCTTCCTCAAGGTTGATCCCAACATGCTGACGAGTGCTAGAAGCTGCAGGTGGCCTGCGATTCTCACAAATCACCTCCATCTTACGGTTTAGCTCGTAAATCAGCTGATTTTGAGGACTCGAAGCATGAACCAAACCTTCGCACTGACTCAGAAGCTTTGCCACGGCCGAAACTGCTGCCGAAGTCTTCTTCAAAAGTCGATAAAACAGAGCCCCGCTGACGCCAAAGAACAGAACCCCTGCTATCATAAATCCAAATATATAAATGTAATCAGCGTCCTCCTGGGAGAAAACTGAGAAACACATCAGCTGCCAAACTCCCCACGGAGCTCTGATGTACGCCGCAGCGTGAGTCTCAGCCGGACATGAGGGCTCTCCAGGACCCTGTCGTTTGTGTCGAAAGTCCAGTTCACCAGATCCATAATCGTATGTTTTGTTTGTGAGATGTGTACCAGGAGCTTCAAACACAGAGAGCAAAGGAGGAAGAGGAGAACAGGGGGAGGGAGAGCAGGAGCGACCGTCTTGAGCGAGAGCCAGAGTAGAAACGAGCCACAGATATCCCTTAAAACAACTAAATTAACTTCTTAACATTTTCAGCTACGTGCAGCATTACCAACAGAAAATGTTTAAATTAAAGTATTATTGTTGGGAATGTTTCCGTTTTAATCCGATAAAGAGATCCTGATGTGATTAACTTCAGAACAGTTGACTGAGTTAACATTTTCTAAAGCAAAATGATAAATCTCATATTTTCACAGCGTTCACCACATCGACCTGCTGACCTTATCTGTGCACACCACGCGTGTCACTATTAACTCTAATTGAAAAAGTTGTTTCACCACAGTTTCCACAACTGTAGCACGTTAACGCTCACCTTTCCACACTTGATAAATGTGTGACAACACCTTCCAGTTTCTCTCATTTACAGCATATTTATTGTGGTTTCTTTAACTTCAGGCGCACACAAAACACAGATTTAGTTGACTTATTATAAATATGCATATTTTTTCCTCCTGAGGCATCAACATGAAGAAATTATGAATCATGGAAGCCGACATAAGAACACAATGTTCTGTCTTAAAACCCTCAAAATGATTTCAATATTCAGTAAAAATATATATTTTTACAACCCAGATTCCAAAAACTGTTGAGAATTTGTGTAAAATGCAAATGAAAACAGAATGCAATGACTTGTGCTTTATTCAAAACGAAACATCGTAAACATATCAAATGTTTAAACCAGCAATTTGCACAAATAATAAAAGGTAATTTAAAATCTGAAGGCAGCAACACGTCTCTGATTGTTGGGACAGGCTGTAAACGTAAATTAGATGGATCAGAAACAGCATTTTACAACCAGTCAACAAAGTCAGGTCCTCTGGATGGTTTCTTTTTTTTGTTGAAACGTTTCGTCCTTCATCCAAAGGACTTCGTCAGTTCAAAAAGGGCAGACTCCAGAAACTGTATTATCATCAGCAAACTGGTTGGCCCGCTACGTGAGTGTGCTTCTTGTGGGACTGAGTTTGTTGTGGGTCCTCGTACTGACGAAGTCCTTTGGATGAAAGATGAAACGTTTCAACAACAAAGAAACCATCCAGAGGACCTGACTTAACTTTGTTGGATTTTTTTACTTGGTTATTGAGCATTAACTTTGATATTTTGCAACTAATTATGTAAATTAATAAATCAGTGAGAGGACTAGGTATAACAAGAGCATTTTAGATGTAAAGATGGGCAGGGGTTCACCGGTCTCCAAAAACTGTCTGAAAATAGTGGAACAGCTTCAAAACAATGATCCTCAATGGTAAATTGAATGTCTCTTCATCTACAGTTCATAATCTCAACAGATTAGAAGAATCTGTAGCAATCTCTGAGCTCAAAGGCTGTAACACTTTATGGTGGTGATCTTCAGGCCCTCGGGGGCCACTTTATATAAAACAGGTCTGGTTCTGTGTTGGGCTCAGGAACATCTCCACAGATCATTGTCTGTAAACACAGTTCATCTACAAAATGCTGTTTAAAGCTCTATCAGGCAAAGAAGAAGAACCAGAGCGCGTTTAAAATGGACTGAGTTGAAGTCCAGAACTGTTCTGTGATCCAATTAGTCTAAATTCGAATCGATTGTTGGAAACAACAGACACAGTGTCCTCTGTATTAAAGAGGAGAGGGACCATTCAGCCATTTATCAGCACTCGGCTTCAAAGACTGCCTCTCTTATGGTATGGGGGTGCATTAATGCCTCGCGCATAATTACGCCAGGAAAGGCTCCATTAATGCAGAAAAGCATACACGTGTTTTAGAACACCTGCTCCCATCCAGACGGCATCTTTTTCAGGGAAGGCCTTGCATATTTCAGCGAACGACAGTACGGCTTCGGAGTAGAAGAGTTCTGGTGCTGAACCGTTTTTGGACATTTGTTATGATGCGTAACCATAACAACAAGGTGTTTTTTACAACCGTAAGCTGCTCATTAACATCTCAAAAGCTCACATAATATCTCAACTACAGACACAAATCTCAAATGAGTTGAAAAGGAGGCACCGTGGATGCATTCTCGTCTCCTTGCCAGCTGTACTCAAGTGCCTGACCACTAAGATCCTGGAACTAGCAGGAAACACGGCTCGTGACAGCAGAAAGACAGGATAATCCCCCGGCACCTGCAGCCGACTGTCCGCAGCGGCGAGGAGCTCGGCAGGCTGCTGGGAGGAGTGGCCATCACTCTGGGAGGAGTTCTGCTCAGCATTCAACCGACAGTCCAGCCGAGTCTGGGTGGACGGATCGGATGGCATCTGCGACCAGTTTCTTGGGATCCGCTCTGGGACGGACCTTTACAAGAGATCCTTCCTGCCTACAACCATCAGCATCTACAACATCTCTTAATGAAACGAAGATAAAGAGTTACAACAACATTTAATTTCCCTTTGGGATTAATAAAGTATTTTTGAATTGAATTGAATCACGAGAGGATAACTAAGATAAAAATGTGATAACTGTTTCATCTTAACGGGAAACGTTTTAGCTTAAGAAAAAAACCGAGGACTTCACGCCTTGCAGAATGTGCAGAGAAGCTGCTGACTCAGAAAAACACCAGAAAGTCCACAAAACCTGTTTTTCAGCCTCCAGGCGCTCCGTGATGCAGCTCTGGTCGCCCCTCGGTGGTTGTGGAAGAGCTGCGAGACAAACCACTTCCTCCGGCTCTTCCAAGCTGCACGCTCTCAGCTGTAGGCCTCTCACCTCCACACGGACTCATGAGTTCAATTTTACTTTTTAAATCTTCAACAATTTTAAATTTAGATTTGGTAACAAAATTGACACTTTGATATTTCTGGTGAGTTTTGCAGACACTAAGTCTGAATTTCTCCAAAGTGGAAAACTTCATGCTAACTTAATTAATTTTACTGATAATGAGCTAAAATTGGGTGCGGTAGTAGCCGAGAGTCATCCCCAACACATGCTTGGAGCACAAAGCTTTGCCACTAACTATTGGCCTCAACTCTCTGTTAGCAAAACATCTCAGAAACCACTGAATGGATATTCATGAAACTTTTCATAAATTAATATTTAGACGTATTTCTACAGCAGGTCGACTTTTCTAGATGATCCAATTCAAGATGGCCGCCACACATATGTGAGCTTTGGCAACACAAGCATGGCGACAGCGTGGTCAGTTTGACAGATACTGGGCTAAAACTGGGCGTGGTAGTAGCTGAGAGTCATCTTCATGAAGTACTTCACGAGCTTGTGCAAAATGACCAAACTTTCTATAACTTGACGTCTTTCGTCAAAATATGTCATGCATTCATTCAAAGGCCTAAATTATTATTAATTATTTATGTTTGAAAACATTCTGTTGATCAATAAGACAGGAGCAACATGATTTATATATTTTAAAATCAATATTAAACATCATTCTGGTTTGAAATGTACCTGGCATGTTACCCTCTGCCTTCCCGCACTGGACCCACTTGCCTCCCTGGTACCTCCAGTGGTGCTGGTCAGCCAGAACCACGTCCACGTAGACGTTGTAGTGGGCCGACGGGTCCAGGACACTGATGTTAAAGCTCAGGAAGGGGAACATCCTCCTGGAGAAACGCAGGAAAACAAATAAATAAGAGCGTCGCGAGTAAACGAGCCTAAAAGTTGATCATACTCAGAAAATATGAAAACAGTTTGAAAATACGAGAAAACTTACAACAAACACTCAAAACTTCTGTTCAGGTTTTGAAATACCAAATCATGTTAGAAAGATAACTCAGATCATGCCGTCTGTTCCAGGATGACGTCATCCAACCTTTATTTATACAGGTTAATCTCATCGAGCCTCAGGGACTCATTTACAAGAGACACCTGAAACTGAGAGCTGTGACTTCACACATTTTTTATTTTTGTATCTCAGGTACTGACCTATTTTAAAGATTTATAAAACAATAATGATAACACTGTGGTCTAATGCTGAAGTGCAGGCGGTTTTTGTGCTTGGTGGCCGATAACAAAATTCAGAGTGAGCTAGATAGAGCTCCACCGGTCTCCCTGGTCCTCTTCACTGGAGCCTCAGAGCCCCCCCCAGGCCAGGCAGGGTGTCATCTCACCCTTGGAAGATCCTCCGTGCTGCCGACCGGCCTGCCCGAGTCCCGGCCTCACGTACTCCTGTGGGCTCCGAGTTGATCCCGCCCACTAGAACTGTTACTGAAAGTATAATGGAAACACAACTCATACCGTGCCAAGCCGAGTCGAATCATGCTGTACCGGTACTAATGGTACTAATGGAAAAGAGCCATATGTAGCGGTGGAGGATGAAGTGGAGGAAGGGGCAATCTCAGCATTTCCTTTCTGGCCGGCTCAAATAAATCTGAAGCTGCGTTTTTGAAAAATCCAGAAGACTTTCTTCTTATGACTGTAGTCTTGAAAAATGGGGGATATCTGTATAATTTTTTTAACAAAGTTTATTTAAAGGTCTGCAGTTTGGGACAGGTCCACAATGTATGCAATAGTGTAGCTGGAGTTTGTTTACAATGACTGCATGCGGGGTCCAGGTTGGCTTTGATCTTGGACAGCTTGTCTTTGGATCAGTGCAGCCGGTGCACCTTGAATTGAATTACAGCGTCTCTCAGACAGATTGAGGATGAGTAAATGTTCTTAATGATCTTTCGCCAGATTGACTCTCAAATTGTTTAAAATTCGTATAATTTAACCGTAAAACTCAGCACATATGATTTAATTCTTCACAGCTTCAATAATGCAGATGTTGTCATTGCGGAACGAACAAATAATCATTTTTTATCTTCTTCTGAATTGTCACCTTTCGCAGAACACAATCAAACTACACACAGAAAAGCCGGTAAACACGGCTCAGTTGTTGTTGTGGTTTCTAGTTACAATTCAACATTTATTTCTACAGGTTAGTCTCATTGAGTCACGAGGTCTCGTTTTCAAGAGAGACCCGTTTTAAAAGAAAACCATAAATGAGGCACACACAACAACAAACACCACACAAAATGAGAAGTATACAAACGACACAAAACAATACAAAAATTGATTATCACTTTCTTAAATTAACATCAACATACCAAATGTTGAATTAAAAAAGTTAAAATTTCACATGGACGGGGTTTTTGCTGCTTTGATTACAGTCGTGAAAACGATGAATTGGAGCTGGTGCACGTCTAAAAACGCGCTGCGCTTCCTGAAAGCCAGGATTGGTAAACAGTAAAGAACATGAAATCACACATCTGTCTGTTTCTGACAACAACTGTGCCAAAGGACAATCAGTTGTTTTAATGAAGGTAAATAAACCAACGAGCACATAAAAACCATGTCACAGTTATTTAAATGTATATATTTAAAAAAACAAGAAACAGCAGGATTTGGTCATAATCTGTGAAAGTTCTTCATTAGGTTGAACCAAAAGTTTAGATCAGAAAACAACAAACAGATTTGACTTCAGCGAGGGAACTTTAGTTCTTTATAGTCAAAAACCCATCGGTTTCTTTAGTAAAATAACATTTTTTTTTAATTCCTGTTTGGGCTGAGTCTAACCAGACTCGGCCTCTCCACCACCTGACGAGCCGGAGCGAGGAGGGCTGACGCTGCTGGTGAATATTTAACGCTGCAGTTAATAAAAGATGCCCCAGAAGATGCTCTTGATTGCCGGGGCTTTACATGTTGAACTCATTTTGACCAGCGATGGCTTCAGTGAGACGGGGTAACTGGGAGGTCAGGGCGTGCCCGGGTTCACTGCCAGGGAAGGAGCTGGGATACACCGAATCAAAACGCAGCACCGCTCGGCACACTCACCGACCGTCCACAGAGCATCTTCTGGTGACCAAGAAGACAAGAGCTTTCCTGAGCAGCTGACTCTATCATCCATGGGCAACACTAGATTTAAGCACCCGACTCTTCATCGCACAGCTGTGACTCCTCTTTCACACCGAGTGTCCAAACCGGTCACAGATGTTTTAACGTCTTCATGAAACTAAAGCAGCAAAAATAACTCCATCACCAAACTACCGGGACAAGGAGCCTCGAAGCTTTTTAAAGTGATGCACGGGCTTGTTTTTAGAGTTAATGTCAAAATCAGGTCAGATTAAATAAATGGAGTTCAAGCTTATTTGTTTTAATTTGAAATGTTGTTCAGAACACAATAAATAAATAAAATAAACATCTCTGGGGTTTGGGTTTTTTTTTTTTTTGGACTGAAAGAAAAGCACAACCAATTGAATGAATGAATGAACCAACAAACAAACAAATAAAGAATGAAGTAAATATACAAGTAAATATAAATAAATAAGCAAATCAACAAGGAAATAAATAAAAAAATGAAAGAAAGACATAAACAAACAAATAAATAAGAAAATAAATAAACTAATCAACCAGCAAATAAATAAATTAAAAATGAAAGAAATAAACAAACAAACAAACATGTAAGCAAATAAACAAGCAAATAAATAAATTAACAATTAAATAAATAAGCAAACAAATAAATAATGAAAGAAAGAAATAAACAAACAAACAAGTACATAAGCAAATAAACAAGCAAGCCAATAAATTAAATAAATAAATAATGTTCACACAATCCAGAAAACCCTGTCTTGTTAAAAGCTAAATTATTAAATTTGGGTGTTATTGTTTTGTTTTCAGCCAATTCTTACATTTTGAGATGAAAAAAATAAAACAAAACTTGTTATTAGTTTTATTACATTAGGCATATTTAAAGTTATAATCCTACTTTGATTGCCTTTTCTTTTGTTTATTTTCTGATTGAGTTTATGATTAGTTTTATGTATTTTTGGTCATCTTTTGTGATTCTTGCATTTAATTCTGTTGTGTTTTAGTCTTGGTGACATCGTTACTTTCCCCTCAGGCCACGCCCACTCACACCTGCACCCTGTTCACCTGTCACACCTGTAGCCACTTCTCCTCATTAGTCCCAGCCTATTTATCTGCATCAACAGTGGAGCATTACCTTTTTTTTTTTTTTTTTAATATATATATAAGCCACGTCTGGTTTCCGCTGTTATCTTTAGGTTTTAGTTCTCTTGAAAAGCTCCTTAACCCGTTTCACTGACACAATAATGAACCTCGACACAAAGTCCAGAAGTTTGAATAGAAACAGAACAAGTCACGGTCGGTCTTTAGAGTGGGTTTTGAGGCTGCTGCACTCCAAGCTGCAGATCTCATCATGAATCATGGTCAGAACTTCAGTTTGAACACAGAGTGGGCCATTTTGACCCTAGGGCAGCAGGAGGTTCATGTGAGAAGGAAGCTGCACATGCTGCTTGTTGTGAAGTCTGAAGCACAACTTGTTTACCTTCAGCTGTTTTTTAAGACCTCAAGCTTCATATACAAGTCATTACTTGAAGTGCATGTCTCGTTTATGACGATGATGAAAATGCAACTGGTTAATGTTAGATTTAATGATTGGTGATGGCAAAGCATCCTTTCATTTAATGTAATCTAATCCAGGCTGGGATTACGCCAAGGACTAACATAAAAAAATGACCATTTGAAGCCTTTTGTTTTACATAGTTCTGGATTAGCCTGGATTAAAGCTGCTCCTCTTCATCCAAAAGAGACAGTTGAGGTTAATCTGACCAGGATGCATCCTGAACACCTCCTTTTTTGGAGGTTTTACAAACATGTCCCACCAGGAAGTAGACCCGAGGTCTGTTTCTTTTGCATTTTTGCATTTTATTTAAATAAAGCTGTTCAAGGACAACATTCACTTCTCGAACAAGGACTGTTGGTGTTAAAAAGCTTATTCCTCCGAGTCGTAAAGCTCCGCTGTGCAAAGCATAATAATTAAAAAATAAACTTCGATAGGACTTTGTTGCATTAGCCTTACAGATGTTCACACTACATGCAAAAGTGACCCAATAAGCACTTATTGGATTGTTTTGTCAGTCTCAACATCAGAATTTCTGGTTTCTTTTGTAAATTTCAAATCAGACCTAGGCCTTGTTCATTTAAACTGGAAACGTATCCATGGTTTTTCAAAGCGACCTCCGTCTGAACCATCATGTCCCATTTCATCCATCATTTCTGACTGAAATGTGACAGACGTGGCAGTTCTGTGCCGGAGCCAGCAGGAACCTTTGCAAGGTTAAATGCAAACATTGCATGAAACCAACATGGCAGGCAATTTAGTTGGCTCTGGTTGCACAACTTCAGAAAGGATGCACACATGCTGAAAGGAGGAGCAGCCGTAAACACAAGGTGACGTGCGCGACGTCTCGTCTTCATGCATGCAGGTCTCTTCAGGGCCGTGAACTGTTCACACTGGTCTGATGGCATTTGAATTACGATGTAAAATAAACTTGCAAAAATTAAAATAAAGATACCAGCAAAATATCTGAATAGAGCATTAGCACCTGCACTGAACGTAGTTGAAAATGTCCTGATGCTCAATAATCCAGGTAGAAAAATCCAACAAGGTCTGAGTCAGATCCTCTGGATGGATTCTTCTTTTTTTTTTTTTAAACGTTTCATCTTTTATCCAAAGGACTTCATCAGTCTGAGGAGCTGCAACAAATTCAGTCTTATAAGAAGCCCCTTCTCAGAGTGGATCAACCAGTGGTTGAACTAGCTGTTCACATGTAAAAGGCGGATCATCAGCCTAACAATGGGTCGTTAGCACCTGGATAATGGATCATTAGTGCCCTGATGGCCGCTTGCTGTTCAAAGAGGACTAACGACCTATTGGGGTGCAAACGATCAACTGTTAGGCTGATGTCCCTCTTTTTCCACGTGGACAGCTAGTTCTGGCTCAACAACAAACTGGTTGATCCACTATGAGAAGGTGTTATTTATAAGACTGAGTTTGTTGCAGCTCCTCAGACTGAAGAAGACTTTTGGATAAAAGGCAAAACGTTTCAACAAAGAAGAATCCATCCAGAGGACCTGACTCCACCTGGTTAGATAGTCCAAAGTATACTTGCTTTCTTAAAGTAGCTTAATTTTCCTAAACCTGAAGCACAATAAATTATGAATAAAATTAAACCAATGTGAGTCATCAGCACCAAGGAAACGAGGGGAATCCTCCTGTAAATTAGGACTTTTAGAGGTCGAGTTGTTTTTCGAGCTACTTGTTTTGGTCATTTTAAATAAATTCATTTTTTGGACACATTTCATTCAGCTTTGACTGATTTTTAAACATTATACTGCGTATCAAAACCCACAATCTAAAAGTGTTGCTTTCAGCCTGGTTTCTCCTGTTTGCATTTTCTCTATTGCATTTAAACAATAACCCCACTAGTTTAAATCCTGATTAATCCACTGGCAGTTTAAGAAACACACACAGAAAAGGAAGATGATATGACGGCTGAAGTATTTATAGCTCCTTGAGGTTGAGCTGCAAAAGCACAAAGCTGCTGGCTGTAAAAGAACTGGAGAAGCAGCTGTTCTGGTTATTTTTCCAAATGTTGCACACTTGCGTCTGAACAACCACAAACTGGCTGTGAGCACGGTTAACTTTTCTCCATTCATTTTGAGTTGGCATCATTAGGAGTGGTTACGAACAGCATTTTCCCTGCAGTCGATGGAAGTCTGCGTAATCTCATCTAAGTCAAGCTATTGGCTTCTCAGAGCTCGTTTGTGTAAATTTCTGCTTTCAAGCTTAAAAAGGTTTAACAGAATGTTCTTTCAGTTGTTTTTTTTTTTTTTGGTTTGTTTTTCACTTTAACTGCAGTTTATTACTTTTTCAGTCAAACAGCATCTTTGTTGCAAGCTGGAGTTAGCAGCTGAGTTTTTCCCGCCATAAATTTGATGCTAATCTCCGTCTCGCCAGTTTAATCTCAAAACAACTCCACGTGGTAAAATTCAGCAATTACAAACACAAGGTGCAGATTTTATAGTGGGCAACATGTTGAGAAACTGAACAATTCTCTGTGAAATTTAATCTGCGGCAGGATATTTCTGCAGCCACAGTTGCACACGGTTAGCAAAGCATGGAGAGAAAATCCTGATGCATGCTCAATAATCCAGGTAGATAAATCAAACAGGTTTTCTAATTTAACCAGTCTACACTCATCTGCAGGCCAGAGGTCACGCTTTCAGGGATGATGTTCACATCATTGATAGAGAGGAGAGAAGGAGGCCATCTTTGTGAAGAGAACCCGTCCATCGTTAAACAGGGGCGGAGCCTCCGTGTTCAACGGTCCCCCTCTTACAATGCTGTTATTGCTAGTATCACTCAGCCCCCTGTGAATAGCAAGAGGCCATCAGGGCTCTGATGGTCCATTGTTATGCTGATGATCCCCCTTTTACATGTGAACAACTAGTTCTGGATGTCAACAACAAACTGGTTGATCCACTATGAGAAGGTGCCATTTGTGTTTTTGGACAAGTCAAAACGTTTCAACAAAGAGCAGGGTTCCCAACCCTGGTCCTTGAGGAACACCATCCTGCATGTTTCCTGGTAAGACGCAGCTGATTTTAATAAATGGGTGATTAACAGGGTTCTGCAGAATAAGAGGAAGTAATTAAATCACTGAATCAGGTGTGTTGGAGCAGGGAAACACCGAAAAGGTGCAGGATGGTGTTCCTCAGGGAACAGGGTTAGGAACCACTGGTCCAGAAGATCTGACTCAACCTTGTTACTTTGAGAAAATGGTGACTAAAACTGTGTTGCAAAAAAAGTGACCAGTTATTAAAATATGTGCTAAAGTTTTTGCTCAAACTGCAAGGAAACGTTTGAGTTGAAGTTCTTAGCTGCAAGAAAGTTCTCTCGTTATTAGTTTCGTATACGAGCAGCTCTTGGCTCGACTCCTGCAGGACTCCCTCTCCAAACTGATGGCTTCGACGGTTGTGTTGCATGTAAAGATGGTGTCCCACTGCTGGCGACGCAAAGAAAAACAAACCTGTCGTTGTAGGTTAAACAAATTCTGAGCGTTTGTCCAGCGAGCTGTGCAGCCACGTGTTCCGTGGAAATTTTTTTAGAAAATCTCTGCTTATTTTTATGCGCACCCTCATAAAACTGTCATGCACATTGATTGTTGCACATCGTGCCCACCTCAGCAGCTGCCACTAACTTGGATTACTTTAAAGGAGAGCATTTGAGATGATAAAAGTTGGAGCTTGAGCAGTTTTTCCTGGACATTTGGAGCGATGGCCTCGGATGGTTTGAAAAGGGTTTGAGTCGACTGTGTGACATCTTTGAATATGTGTTAAAATATTCAAACAAGACTGCCTCTGCGAGTCAAGAGGAAATTGAGAACCCCCACAAATGTTGGTGTCGTGCACCATAGCTGCCAACGGTCGCAGCTGATGGAGACACGGACTGCAGACGACTGCTCCGAGTCGTCGTCAACAGATCCAAACTGTAACATTTAAATTATCACATTCACAGGACTTTCCTTGAATTTTCTTGCAGGTCAGTGGTTTCCCAGAAGTGTCTACTTGCTTTATGAGTCTTCAGAAGACCTTTTTTATTTTGTACTTGTAGCTCAACGGCACATCCACTCTCCTGCCATTTGGTGGTAAAACAAAACCCAGCAGTTAACGGTCCCAGTTGGGCCTTTCTGGCTGCAGCCTAACGATCAATCAGTGTTCGGTGTGAAACACAATCGTGGCAGCAGCTCTTCAGTGGCGCGCAGAGAACAGGTGAAAGAGCTCTTCTTCCACTGCGCCGTTGAATAGGAGCGAAAACAGAAACTCGTAGGAAGGGATCAACCCGCCCACGCGCTGTGAAAGTAATCGAGAAAGTTTGCTCCACTGATATTGTCAATTTACTTAAAGTGAGCCTTTTATAGGAAATCAGAACTAGAGACGGGGGGAAACCATAGAAAACACAACAGAGGGGTATTTGCATGCGAGGGCGGCGCTTTATGAATATAGTATCTGAAACGTTAAACTCATGCCCGCTATTTTCAGACTGTGGTGACAAAACGTGCGCGTGCTACGTCGCGCTTCAACTACAGCGTTCGATCGTTTTTTTTGTGCAGTCACAAGAAACTCCTGAACACAAACGACTGGTACGTCGTCAGTTTGCGACATAAAGACTCCAAACATGATGACGGAAGGACCCGTCTGTAACGCACTGACATTTAAAACATAAAATCAAAATAAACTGAATGTTGGAGGGGAAACCACAGGGGGGCGGGGAAGTGGAGGGAAAAGGAAAGAGCAGAGGGTGGAGTGATGGAGGGTTTTATCCTGGGGATGGAAGACAGAAGCTTGAGAGGAGGAGAGAGAACCAGCTATCCACCGAGGAGAGGACTTTTCCACATGAGCGCTCCTGCTGATTCATCCGGACAGGAGCTCAGGTCCAGTTTTTGTCACTCGGCGTGCGTTTGATCATCTGTGACGAAAACATGCCAGTCTACAGCTGCTGCTGGACTCGAGCATCTCCTTTAATGCACAGACACTCATTTTCTGGTCCGACTTGATCTGGATGACACCCAAGCCTGTCCAGCTCCCTCTCTGTAAGACTTAATTAAACTGACCGGGATGATTTCTGCAGACAATCGTCCGTTTGGAAGGAAAACGCCAAGATTAAAATGTTATTTAGCCCCTTTTTGTTCTCGGCAGCGAGTCTTTCCTCTGAATCTTTAACATCATGGGTTCTTTGTTTGTTGCTGATCTAAATTATTAAAATGAGTCACAATTAATGATGTGGGGGAGGATGAACCTTCCCCTCCTTATTGTATGGCATTACATTGTGTCATTTATCTTTGAAGCGACCCATGGTGCTGATGATGGGATGCAATGAGAACAACCAAAACTTTACTCGATGAACATTACGATCGTTAGACTTCAAGTACGGCACATCATTGTGGATTTATTGCAAGAGCTTGTGCCACATCTTGAATTTCCTGTCAATCATAAAACTAACTTGCAATGGCAAAATATATAAAACATTTAGATGCCATTTGTGATATTTTAAACAAAATCCTGAGTTTATACCAGGGCTATTGAACAAAACTGCTCAGGGGACCAGTTTCTGAAAGGCCGGACATCCAGCGATTTAAAATCATTATGCAAATAAACCAAAGCTTACAATGATCTGTTGCCTTTTTAAATGTATTTATTTTATTGCATTGAATCATAAATGCAATAAACAGAATCCCAAACACAGACCCCCCCCACCACTTTTTTATTTTTTTATGAAAATGGCCGGGTTGAAGTTGGCCACCAGTTGAATAGCCCTGGTTTAGAATCGTTCAGGTCTAAAATAATCCAAATATTTTGCTTCTCACTTACTTATTTGTGTTAAACCTCTAAAATAAACGACAAGTATTCATTTAAATGTGGGCAAATAAATAAAATTGGCAACAGAAAGCATTTCCACTGTGTTGTGGGCTCTATAAAACCAGATTTACCTCCAAATTTAATTCATTTAACTTTTCTTAATTCCATGTTTTTAGGTGTAAGCGTGTGTGTTTTTTTTAAACAATAAAACATCTTCACATATCAGATTAATACAATTGCAAAATAAGTTACCGACATTAAAAAATGGTAAATTTTTGACATTTTTTAATCTAATCAGTCATTTTACGTCTGCATCGACTTGCATCTGAAAAAGTCTTTGGTGAAATTAGCACCTCGACTGCAAATCCAGGTGTGAAAATTTTGACCGCACTTTAATTAAAAACACAAACATCAGCTGCGTTCACACGATTATTTGAGAAAATAAAGCTTGAACTTCTTTATTAATTTGAGTTTTTAAGAAAAGAGTCCACCTTTTTGTTGTGGAGGTGAAACTAAATGCAGTCGCTCCCTGAGAGACGGACTTTGGGACAATCGTTTCATTAAAACAGTAAAAAAGTGATAAGACACGAGTATTTTATTAACTTTACGTTCTGACTGATGGGATAGATGTTTGTGTGAAAGTATTCATGCAAAACTATGTGAAAAACTGATTTATTTGTAGCCTTGGATCAGATTTTTAACTTTAGCTCTTCGTGTGAATAAGTTTAATCCTCTGAGCTGAAGAATCGTTTCAAGTTCTGATTCAAGACCAGTCAGTTGAGTTTGTGGCCAAACCTTTTATCTCAAATTAAATTCTGTTAGTCTTATCTTGTGGGTTGTGTCTCATTACAGCCCTGCTGACGACAGAAGCCACATTTTGAATAAAAAGTACAATAACAATTCTCTCTCCTGACTGAGGAACACTACGAGTGACTTTAAGCCTCTCGGTGACTGCCACTGTTTATTTCTCGACACGGTTTTTATTCACTTTGCGTAGAAACGGCACTAACGAGCGTTTCTTAAAGAGACGTGTGGAAAAATCTCTACAAATCCACTAAACGGTTGTATAGAAACAATAAATACGGCGTGCGGAGGGAGTGAAACACCTGCTCAAACATCTGGAAATGAACATTTTGAGTCATTTTGATGAAAATTTAAAGAAAAACCACATTAATCACAGACAAACGGTCTTGGACTGACATGCACGTTGGTGCTTATGGTGGCCAGTTTTAGCTGAAAAGAGTGGTTGACTCTAAAAAAGGGATGGAATATAAACACTTCAGATATGAAACCTCGTGGGTTCAGCTCGTTTCTTTCGTTTGGATTTATCAGCAGTACATCTAATTAGCTCTACCTTTTCTGCTTTTTTAAAATCCAAATATAGAAACGCAGGTGAAAAATAACTCTGTTTTCGGGGCCTGCGGCTCGGAGCGCGGTGGACTCGAAACACTGCTTTATTAGACGAGGTCGTTTGCACGAAAGGAGGAAGAACTTGTTTAGCTGAGTGAAAATATTGGCTCTATGCTTCTGCGAAAAGCTGCACAGGCACCCATAGACAGCTGAACAGGAAGTGATGGTCATACCATCAAAACCTTGAAATAGGCCCAACTTCTGCTTTCAGATGGCGAGAAACGAATAGACACGCTTTCCAAACATTAAAATGGCTTTTTTAAATCTATTCTTGTCTGGTTTTAATATGAATGTGGTGAAATGTCCCTTTAAATTGGCACGTCCACATTTATTTTATTGATTAATTTCCAAAATACAACCTATTTTTTAATAATTTAGGAAGGGGAAATGATTACACATCCTCTTAAAGCTGAGTACTATCTGTGATAAGTCCATCTTGATTGAAACTGGACCTCGGCCTCTCATTTCAGAACCTTCCCTTATTCTTAAGAGCAAAACAAATGAAAGGATTATTTATTTCCTCTGAAGAAGCATCAAACTGATGCTTATTGCCGTTTGGACTCAGCGGAGCAGAGAGAGCAGATGAGCTTCCTCTGAAGGTTGACATCATTTCCCTAAAACGTTTGCAAAGAAGAGATCTTAGTCAGACCCGTCTCCTCAGAACGCAGCTGAGCAGAACTTTTCATTATTTTAGGATTTATTACCAATCGTTAAGAGCGTTCAGCTACGTGCTGCGGTTACAGGAACAATTTTATTTATTTCAAAATAATCGTGGCGTGTTAAGCTGCAGATTCCACAAATAAAAGTTCTCCTCAGAGGTTCTTACAAACCACTGATTGGAAAAGTCTGCCTTTTTTTTTTTTTGGACTCGCGTCTGAACCAATAACTCCCCGGGTGGTGTGGGATCAGCAGATTGGCCAAATGAATAAATAATAAAAAGTAAAAACTAGAAAAGTTCCTGGAGAAAGTTGCCGCCAATTTAATTTGATTCGACAGCACTATGTGTTTGGGTTCGCGCTCAGCTACCAATGCACCACATTTCAGCTGAATAGCTCTAAATATGGCAGTTATCAAATTTTTTTTGTTCCATTTTAGCTAAGACGGCCATCTTGGATTTTGATTTGGATTCAGTATGTGATGGTAAACGTTCTCAGGTATCGCCACACAAAATTTCATCTCAACATCTCAAAGAATAATTGAGTTAGAAGCCGTTGAGTTCAGTCAGGCATTTTGAATAAGAAAAATGGCTTCTTTGTTGCAGTCTGTCGCCATGGTAACTCGAACATCAATGAAAGTAGTACACATCACGGCCATTTTAATATAACATTTGTGGGGGTACATATTGTGGTTTGGGCTGCTTTAAAGTTGATGGGAGAGTAATATAAAGTTAAGAAACCCTCGTCAGGTGGATAACAATCGGTACTGCCTTAGTCAGTCCCCTGTTTCAACTTTACTCGCATCACACTTTTTAAAAAAATCCAGAGTTTTGGTGTTAAAGTACTCGTTTTGTTATTTTGTCAGTCTGTTCTGAAATTAAACATTTCAAAGTAAAATTTGAGCCACCTGTGTTTGTTCACGTCCAGAACGAGCTGAAGTGACTTGGAAAGGGCCAATTTATCGAGAACATTTGCTCGCAGACATCAGCCGTCACGTGACTCGAGCGAGCACGTGGTTCAGCTGAGGCCTTTGTTTACATTGAGTGCAGACCCACATTTCATAACAATACACCTGGATAATGAACCTCTTTGATGCGATTTCATCCTTTGCGTTAACGTGTCGACGCCCGGCTGCACGCGGCCTCGGTGAACTCTGCCTCAGTCGAACAGGACGCGCAGAGCATGAGACGGCGTCGACCTGCGAGGGGTGCAGATCAAGTCGTCTCTTTGCCACAGGTCATGAACATGTGTGCAGGTTTTCAAAGGCCAGGAGTGGCACACGAGCAAAGCTTCTGAGAGATCTGCCCGACTGTGCTGAAGAACAGCAGAAAAAAGGGAATCTGGTCTCTCACTTCCTGCACTTCAAAGGTTCCTCGGCGAGGCCATCTGAAGCCTCGCTGCTGTTTGACCCGTCTCCTCTCACCCCTTTCAATCTCTCCTCTTATGATTAACATTGCAGAGCCTCAGACCCCCTCTCTGAAATCACAGCAAATTTAGTTTGGAGGCCTGAAACCAAGATAAATAATTTAGGGGGATTTTGCCTCAGACGTATAAAAAATATCCTTTTTCTGCTGTTGTGGCTTTCTTTTGCAAGTCTTTGCTTCCGTGTGCGAGCAAGACGAAAAAATAAAAGCCGAACAGCGTTGTCATCGTCTTCACATTTTAGTAATTTGAGGTTTGTGGCTTTTTTTTTTTTTTTTTTTTGCACATTATGTGTTACTTTTTCCTCAAATGATTGAAAAACACCTCCACAGTTTATTCACATTATTTTTTTTACGGTTTCCAAAGTCAAATCTGAAACGAGCTGCTTTTAAAATGTATTTTAATGGCATGACCTCACGGGTAACGGTGACCACAGTGAGTGTTTCTGCACAGGAACCTGTCGAGGCCGCTTAACGTCAGGCGGCACACGCACGTAAACATGAAAAGAAACAGCTAAAATGCACATTTTCATCAGATTTTTTTTTTTGCCTCCATCACAACTTCAAACATTTGTGAAGATGCATTAAAAAATAAAAATAAAAAAGCACTAAAATAAAATGATCTTTAAAGAAAGGAGCAGACTGAGTGTGAAAGTAAAACCAGTATGAAGGTGAAAGGGGAATATTTTGCAGAAATGACACGAGCTGCAACTTTTCACCTGGATCTTTCTTCTTGGTTAAAAACTTTGAAACTCCAATATGTGTTTGTTTCATGTATTTAAGCAGTTTAATAAAAAGCAACGAGTCTTCAGCAGAAATATCACCGTCCTGTTGTGACAAATCAGTTGTTTTCTGCACATGAGACTCGTTGGCCTGAAACCTTCTGTCAGACACATATTAGTGGATTAATCCTGCAGCTTAATGCTCGGTGACCTGCACAGGAGCCCAGTGGGCAGCGCCTCCCAAAACAGTTCTCTCCTTGTCCTTTTCTTCAACCATCACATTTAAAATCCTCTTTTTTGTTCTTAAAGTTTTGTAGCTGCCATCCTGTGTCTGAGCAGACACACCCGAATGTTGAAATCATATGTTTTATTTAGACGAATTAAAATTATTTGGGCTTTTTGGTGGAAAATTGTTAGAATTTTTTTTGCTTTTTGAGGAGAATTGATGAAAGTGAAGGAGCTGCAGTGACGCAAAAGGTCAAACTGAATTTTATATATATTAAAAAAAACAGTCTTACTATTTAAAATATTTAAATTTTACAACTTCATGAACGTGTTTAGTTTTGCACAAATTACCATTGTTAGCCAATTTGAATTTGAGATGTTTGTTAATTTTCAAACAAAGTATGAGGCCTGCACAGGAGGACTGGAAAGATCCAACGAGAACAAAAGTCTTAAAAGTTAAAACTTGAAGAGTTTCCGTGATTTAAATTGGAACAAACGCGCGGTTTTTTCAGCTTTTTCTTTTTAAACAAGGACTCTTCTAATATAATGAGAATAATCACTTGGAGAGTTTGGTGGAACTCACCTGCCCTGTTTGGTGATGATCATCTCAGTTTGGAACTTGTGGAACTTGGCCCACAGCGGGTAGTTGTTGAGCAGAACTTGGGTCTTCCCGCACACCTGTAGCCCAGGTAGCGGGTAGAGAGGCCGCTGGTAGCCGTGCTGGAACCCCCCCGGGTAGCCCTCCGCAGAGGGGGAGTAAACGTCCTTCCCTCCGGGGTGGAAGCCGTCCCCGGCCGCCGGGATGTACCCCTGTCCCGCCGCGCTCCGAGGCGGGGAGCGCACGCCGCCGCTCAGCGTCTGCGCGTAAAAGCGGCCGGGCTGCGCTCCGTACCCCCCCACCGCCTGGTCCGGGTGGTACTGCAGGGCCAGCGAGTCCTGCCCGCCTTGGACCGAGTCCGGGTAATAGAACCTGGCGTCCTGGATCCCCATTTTGAACTCGGTGAGGTCCTTCCCGCCGCGGTGGAGGTGCGCGCTGATGCCGGGAGTTTGCGCTTCAGTGCCATTCAACATGCTGAGGAACAAAGTGCCGCCGGTGCCGCCCATGCGCAGCCCCGCTCCCGGACTGAGGTGGCAAATGTCATAAGTTGAACTCAGAATCAAAAATAAGCATAAAAAAAAAATCAGAAGAAGGCGAGCGGAGTCTGGGCTGGTGAGTCAAAGCGCGCCGACATCCCTCACGCGCTCCGTTCGCACTATTTTACAAACTTTTAATTTGTTGTTTCCTCCAGGAGTGTCTGAGAGACTGACACCAGCAGAGACTCACACGCACGCTCTGCGTTTCAACCCAAGTGGTCATGTTGTGGAGGAGTGTCTGGTGCGGAGGGGAGGACCTGACAGACCCCCCCCCCACTCCAATCATTACGCGCGCGCGCACTGCCCTGTAACCTCTCGGTCTCGGGGGTTTACTCACAACATGACGCCTGGTATTATTCACAAGGTTTTGGATATTTTTATTCATCCTCCAACATAAATAATTCAAAGGTGTTTATTTTTAATTACTTTTAAATAAAGTAAGTTGTGCAAAATCAGTAATTTAAAACTAATCAAATGTAAAAATTTACTCTTTTTGCTTTAATTAACTTAAATCTGCAGCCGTTTGGTCATTCCTCTAAACTGCCGTTTATTGTAATTTATTAAAATAATTATAATAGTTTGATAAAAAGAGGAAAGTTTCGCCCACATTGTTTTTTTTCTTCCTTTTTTTTAATTTTGTTTTTCACCATAAACTGAATCATCCGCTTCACTTTCCATTCCAGTCATTCTCAGAAAGAAAGTTTGGCTCTTCAAGCGTTTTTAGTTTTTATGCCACGTTTTTCATATAAAGCACTTTTTTTTTTATTTAATGTGAGAAAACAAACTTTAAAAGTTATTCTGATGCTCAATAAAAGTTATTAAGAATACTTTCATTTTGTTGTGGCTGAACATACAATAAGAAAAACAAGTATTTTATTTCAGCAAATACATCTAAAGTGTGAAATTAGGGAACATGGATTAACAAAATAAAACGTTTAACCATTTAAATGAACCTGAATCTGTTATCGGTCAAAACATAAAACTTTTGAACAACTGAGATTTTATTGGATTAAACTTAAATCAGGGCCTGTAAAACCCAGAAAGGTGTTGATGGGGACGACGTTTCTGTTGAAAACAGATTAAATGTTTGAACGCAGAGGAATGTTTCTGTCTCTGAGCAGCAAACAGAACTTTCAGAAACTTCCTGAGTTTCTCCACACGTCAGGATGCACGTAAGAAATGCTGGATTTAATCAGCATATGTTTACAGGTTCCCCTAAACATGGTTTCATTTAGAATCATTTTGTTACTTGAATATCTCATTATCACTTTAATACAGCAAAACCTGCTTATTTGAACAGTTTAAAACGAGTCGATAGGATGGAGATCAATTTAAAGGAAGCTTGAACCTGAAATCATCTTCTGCTGAGAAACGACTTGGGTAAATCTGGAACGTTTCGTGTAATCTGTAATCTCACAAGCTGCAGCAGAATCCCACATCACTGTGATCACACCTAGAGCTTGTGTTCTGAATGACTCTCAGCTACTGCCACGTTAAATTAGAGCTCAGCATCTGTAAACACTGTGGCGGCCATCTTGAACTGGGGTTCAAGTCAAGTTTATTGTCATTGGCATCACATGTGGTGCATGAGGTGGAAAGAAATTATGTACTCAGGATCCCAGTGGCACCCAAAAATAGCAAAAATATAAAGTGCAAAAAGAAAAAGTATACAAGGATGTAAGATATATATATATATAATAATGTATATATACGCTAAGATATACGCTAAACACTAATGATGTAAAATAATACGGTGTATTAAACAGCAGCCTGAACATGAGTCTGTGGTGAGCAGATGGGTATGAATGAATAGGTTCAGAAGTTAATGTCCATTGACTAATTAGGAGATTAATTAAAGTCCCTGCAGTGATTCGTGAGATATTTTGCTAACACGACAAACACGGTCACAAACAAAACTGTACCCATGTTTCATTTCTCGGTGCTTGTGACCGATCACAGCTGATCTGGATGAAACAGGAAGTGTTTTCTGGAGCAACTTGTGCTCCTGAATATCCTGATGCATGCTCAATAATCCAGGTAGAAAAATCTAAAAAAGTTAAATCTGGTCCTCTGGGCATTCAAATAAATAATAAATAAATAAATAAAATGTAGGAACGTTTTGTCTTTCGTCCGAGAGACTTCCTCAGTCTGAGGTGCTGTATTCAGCTCAGTCTCTTAAATAGCACCTTCTCAGGGTGGATCAACCAGTTTGCTGCTGACAACCAAAACCAGCTGATCACATGCTCAAGAAGGACCATCAGCCTAACAATGGATCATTAGCACACTGATGGCTGTTTACTGTTCACAGAGGGCTGAGTGATACTAGCAATCACAGCATTGTAAGAGGGGGACAGTTGAACCTGGAGGCCTCCACCCCTGTTTAATGATGGATGGTTTCTTTTCACAAAGATGGCCTCCTTTACTCCTCTCTCAAACCATCGTTCCTCTCTGTCCAGGATGTGAACATCTTCATCCCTGAAAGAGTGACCGCTGGCCTGGAGATGAGTGTAGACCGCAGAATCCTGAAGTTCTTCTGATCTGGACCTGGACAGATCTGGATCTGCTCTATAAACACAGGTAACCCTGAGGTGCTAGCAGCTACATGTGTGTCCACACACACATTAATAAATCCACCCCCTCCAGTGCAGGTACACACTTATCCACCCCCCACCTCCCCACACACACACTGTCACAGCTCAGATCCCACTTCCTGTGTCTCTTCTAGCAAGGTGAGCTCACAAGGGCGCCAGCTGAAGTCATCAGTGTTGACACGGTGGCGAGGGGGCCACGGTGTGAGCGACACCCCTGCTGCCACGGCCATCCAGGCGTGTCCATCCCCCCTCCGGCTGGAGTCACCACTTCCTCCGCTCTGCTCTGCCGGCTTCCGGTCGGAGCCTCGGGCCGTCACCTTGTTCAACCAAATCATCTTTTATTTCCAGTCAGGAGCAGGTCAGGTGACCGTTCTGAACAGAGTCTTTAATCCTGAAATCTGGACCATTATCTTCTGAAGCCGAACCTCCTGCTGCCGGCTGTTTTGTAATGAATGTAGTGAGTCAGTCTGGACCAACAGGAGTTATAAATACTCAGAGCCGCAACTGGACACGATGTAAAAGCTTGCAGGCCGTAAAAAAATGCAGTAAAAGTAGGTGTTGTTGGCTTGTAAACAGCTCAAGATGTCCGACTATAGATAGACACATCATCAGATGTCTTAACGTCTTCATTATCAGCTGTTCCGTTAACGTGGCATGACGAGGTCAGAGTTGGGATAAAAAATACGATCCTGGATCAGTTTCTTTTCTGAGCGTTCCTTGGAGTTACAACTCTTTTAACAGAAAATCATGTCATCTGGACCAGTTTCTTTAAGTGAGAAACATTTTGTCCCTCCATCCAGAGGACTTCTTCAGTGTACGGCCTGCCAACCAGATCTGTCCCATAAGTAGCCTTCACTGCTGTTTCAAACCAACCTCCTGTTGGAATCTCTAAAGTAAGCTTTAACATGTGGAAAACAATCGTCATGTACAACAATCAAATGTTTTAGGCCAGATGCAACTTGCTACTCACAGAAACAGCCTGAAACAACTCAGACAAGAGACGAGAACGACATTTTTGTTTTACTTTAAACTCACGTTTGAAATCCCCTCCTAAAACGCCCTGTCTCTGAATAACAGAGGAGGATCTGGTGAGTTTTAGGTTGATCAGAAACAACCAGTTGTGACGTTGCAGAAATCCAGACATTTAAACCAAAGCCAGAGTTTTATAATCTTAAAGCATTTGAACCAAACCTGGCAATTTCAGTTTATAAAATAAATGTAAGACCTTCGACCCACATCACCTGGCAGTTCTGACGTCACCAAAACGACTCTTCACTCACCGTGAGCCACCAACCAAGCTTAGAACTAGTTTTTGCTTATCTAACCAGGTGGAGTCAGGTCCTCTGGATGGATTCTTCTTGAAACGCTTCGTCTTTTATCCAAAAGACTTCTTCAGTCTGAGGAGCTGCAACAAACTCAGTCTTATAAATAGCACCTTCTCATAGTGGATCAACCAGTTTGTTGTTGACATCCAGAACTAGCTGTTCACATGATAAAAGAGGGACCATCAGCCTAATAATTGATCGTTAGTGCCCTGATGGCTGCTTGCTATTCACAGAGGGCTGAGTGATACAATAACAACATTGTAAGAGGAGGCTCCGCCCCTGTTTAATGATGGACGGGTTCTCTTCACAAAGACGACCTCCTTCAGAGTCAGTCAGTCAGTTTCTTTGTCATTTGCACCCCATGTGGTACATGTGGTGGAACGAGATTGTGTACACAGGGTCCCAGTTACATCCAACAATAAAATGTAAAAGAAAAAAAGTAATAAGATCTAAGATATGAACTAAGAAAAACATCAACTAAATATACACTGAGCACTAATAGCATAAAATAATACATCGAACAGCAGCACGAACATGAGTCTGTGTGAGCAGATGAGCACGCATGAACACAGCAACATGAAACAGATCAGCAGCAACATGAAACAGATCAGCAGCAACATGAAACAGATCAGCAGCAACATGGTATGATTTTTCACAGTGATTATTCTAGTTAGAGATTCATGAGTCTAACAGACTCAGGGTAGAAGCTGTTCCTCAGTCTAGTGGTTCTACACTTAATGCTTCTCAACCTCCTTCCTGAGGGGAGTGGGGCAAAAAGTGTGTGTGCTGGGTGAGTGGGGTCCTTCATGATGCAGGTGGCCCTCTTCCTGCATCTGGAGGTGTAGATGTCTGTGATGGTGGGGAGACTGACTCCAACATCTTCTGTGCAGCCTTCACCACTCTCTGCAAAGCTTTTCTTTCTGCAGCTGTGCAGCCTCCATGCCACACGTTGATGCTGGAGCACAGGATGCTCTCCACTGCACACCTGTAGAAGGAGGTGAGGACTGAGCTTCCCAGACCAGCTCGTCTCAGCCGTCTGAGGAAGTAGAGTTTCTGATGATCTTTCTTGATCAGGCTGGTGGTGTTGTTGCTCCAGCTGAGGTTGTCATTCATGTGTACACCCAAGTACTTGTAGCTGGAGACCACTTCCACCACAGATCCTCCTATATCCAGGGGTGGGTGGTGGGGGTGTGTTTGTTTCTTCTTACGATTAAAATATACAAGAAAGGCTGAAGCAAAAAGCACTAAGTCACATTTTAAATTAAACAAGTCGTATGCCGACATCCCCCGTCGCTGTGAATAATAAAGGTTTGTACATTTTGAGATGAGTGTTTTTTCTGGACTGGAGCTGAAAATCCTCAATGTTTTTTGGTGTGATGTGTTCAAGCAGGTACACTGTGAGGAAGGACAGAGGTTTTTCTTTCTTTTTTGTTTTATGACAGAGTGACGGATCCAGGTGAGTGGAGGGAGCAGATTGAGCCAGGCTCAATGGCGCATCCAGAGGGTGGCCAACGGGGGCCACCATAGATTATCTTAGTTTTAAAATGGACAGTGATTTTAAATTATATTCCCAGATTGGAGCGGTGATTAGGGCCAGTTTTTAACACCTCAGACAGCTGGCTAAGGTAAAGCAGATCCTCACAGAACAGCAGCTGGTAATCCATGCCTTCGTCACCCCTCTGCTGGATTACTGTAACGCTCTTTACCTTGGAGTCAGCCAGTCCTCCTCTCAGACGTCTCCAGTTGGTTCAGAGCGTTGCTGCTTGGCTTCTAACTGAAGATGACAAGAGGGAGCACATCACCCCCACTCTGGCTTCACTCCACTGGCTGCCGGTTCATTTTAAGATTCTTGTAGTTGTTTTTAAAAGTTTAAATGGTCTTACTCCATCCTACCTCTGAGCTGCTTCAGGTGAACTCTCCTGCTCGGTCCTCAGGTCAGCTGATCAGCTGCTCCTGGAGGTGCAGAGGTCCAACTGGAGGCTCAAAGGGGACACAGCTTTTTCTGTTGCCGCTCCAAGATTGTGGAACGATCACCCTCTTCCCATCAGACGAGCCCCTTCACTGTCCATTTTTAAAACTCTTTTTGTTTTTAACACATTTTTACTCCCCAGCCTTTGGAAACCTGCACTACAGTTTTGATTGGTTTTACTGTTTTAACTGTTTATTTTTGTGTTTAAATGTTCTTGATTTTACACGTACAGCACTTTGTTACTGGCTATTTTGAAGAGTTGTATAAATAAAGCTGATGATGGTGATGAGGATCTTCATCAACCCCACAGGCCACCCCAATCATTTGTGGAAACTACTTTAAAGCAATATAAAAACAAAAAAACAAAGTTTCCTCCAATAATAGGAGGGATTTGTTTACATAAATATAAGGCGACAGCCATCTTGGATTTTAACGTGGCAACACAGTTTTTGACAACGACCTTTCTTTCCCTTAGATGCAGCCACACATCAAACTGGAAGTCGGTACCTCTCTTATTTTTCAAGTTCTCGTGCTCAGAACGTTCATGGAGGGACCGACGGACAGGTGAAAGGAGGGTTTGTTAAATTTCCCCTCCTCGCTCCACGATGGGGATAAAAAGAGTTTACAGATGAAACGACTGTCAGAATGAGCAACACTTGACCGGGCCACCAGTCAGCATTTGTTGTCCCATCCATCAACCACCATCTCCTTGTTTTATATATAAATTGAAGCTTTTGAGCAACGTTTTCTTTTTTTTCCTGTTTTCCACTCCCATCATTTAAGGAAACTATATTTTCTAGTTTTTACATCACTCAAAAAGTATAGTTTCCTCAAATGGTTGGGGTGGCGGTGGCTGAAGATTAATCTGTGGGGGCCAAGGCCCCAAATGGCCACCCCCTGGCTCCGCCACTGTACCTGGTGGTGGTGGATAAAATTTCTCCCTCCGCTCACCAGGATCCATCACTCTGCACCACCTCGGACAAGCAAAGACAATAAAACCTACTCTTCTTCTACGCAGTGTTCCTCCTGCCCATGTGAACATCTTGCACCAAAAACATTAAGGTTTACCAACGTTCACTATTTGATTCCAGTCCAGAGTAACACTCATCTTTAAAACTCCATTCAGTATTTAAATCCCTCAGTGACGGGGCATCGGCGCTGTTCAAATAAACAGAATGTGAAGATTTCTGAGTCTGACATTAAGTATAAAGCTTTCAAGTCGACACTTGGTTTACAGCTTGTTTCTGCTGAATCTGCACTGGAAAGGCCCTCCAGTTACCACCTGAAACCCAAGGAGGCTCCCTGTTGCTCTAACTCATGACCACAATGTTCACTATGTCAAACTCATACTCTATAATATTCACTTCCTTTACTCAAAATTTCTGCTGCAAATGTCTAAAATTCTCCTGCTTCACAGCTTCGTGGTCCTAATGAGGGTTGCGTCGTTGTTTTTGTGCTACTTGCTCATGCTCGGGCTGCCTTTTGGGTGCTTAACCCCCGGAGCCTTAAATATCCAGTCGACATTGCGACAATGTGGGTGGGCAGGCCTGACGCTGAGCCCACAAATCAAAACCAGTCTACAAGCTGAGAGGAGGCATTCGTTTCACCAGAGCAGCAGTCTGGCGCTTCCTACCAGCAGACAAACAGGAAATTATGATGTTATCATCACATATGACAGATTTATCACAATAAAATAAGCACCCTGCACTCAGAGTCCTTTAGCGATACGGTAACGCTGAACAATGCCCAAAGAGCCACATCCACTCATGACATCAAATGGAAACAAGTTCAGACTCGTCCTCTAAGTCTTAATTTATGTTTCTTGTTATTTATGTTTTGCTCCTCCAAGTCTGAGGCCTTGGTTCTCATCCGGAAACAGATAAAATGCCCCCTCTGGGTCAGGGGTGAGCCTTCGCCTCCAGTGGAGGAGTTCAAATATGTTGCGTCTCGTTTACGTCTGTTGGCAGGATGGAGCTAGAACCGGGCCGACTCATTGCGGCTTTGCCTCCGGTTTGCTGTGGTAAAGGAAAGCTGAGCTGGAAGGTGAAGCTTTTGATTTACAGACGGCTGAAATGAGCTTTCTCCACTGGATGGCTGGCGCAGCAGTAGAGAGGCTGAGAAGCTCCATCATCTTAGTGGAAGATCTTGCCCACATTAAAAAAAACAAAACTGCTTTTTGATTACTGTAAAACTGCAATGATACTGAAAACTGTCGTAATAAATAGGGACGCACGATATTATCGGCATGGTATTGGTATCAGCTGATACTGACGATAAAGTTAAATATCAGACATCGGCCATTCCATCAAAATAACTCATCTATCTATCTATCTATCTATCTATCTATCTATCTATCTATCTATC
>NC_056514.1:38600598-38606734 GCF_014905685.2 Nematolebias whitei | reverse complement strand
TATCTATCTATCTATCTATCTATCTATCTATCTATCTATCTATCTATATCTATATCTATATCTATATCTATATCTATATCTATATCTATATCTATATCTATATCTATCTATATCTATATCTATATCTATATCTATCATTTTCAGCCTCTTTTTGGAACCTGCATTTGGGAGCAGACCAAACTGACAATGACAATGCAAAATAATGTAGTTTAACTCCACGCAGAGAAAGCTACATAGTCTCTATCAGTAGGTCTAGGGAAAATATTGGTATCTGTTGTCGGCCAAATAAGTTTAAACATATCGGCTATCGTCCAAAAATGCAATATCGTAATAAACGGACCTTTGATTTGTTGTGTTGTGTAAGGAAATATCTGTTGGAGCGCAGTGAGAAGCAGGTTTGAGGTCTTCCTTCACGATCACCGTGCAACCATTTGATCAACTTGGCATGAGCTCATCAAAGCTGCAACAGACGAGCATCTTTCTGTCCAACACATCGCAGAACAGGCACATAATTAACACAGCATATGTTTATTCCAACCTCTGAACGGGGGTGTGAAAAAGGGCTCCGGGAGGCACCGCCCACAGAGGCTGTGAAACCAGAGGGCGGTGGAATTAAGTGAGGAATGGAGAGCCGTACAGGACAGGTAGCACTTAGAGCTCAGTGGAACTTGCATCCGATTGCTCATGAACTCTTGGTGATGTGCAAATGTATTCTACAGCCACCCAAAAACCAACAAGCTGTCACTTCCTCAGTCTATAATTAACTGGTAATCAATGCTGGCTGGGCTTCTGTGCTGAGAGATATGCTCAGCTGGAGCAACACTCGACCCCCAGAGGTCTCGGATGACAGTCGGCAAAAAGAGCACTGAGCCACGACTGAAGAAAAGTCATGAGATTTGGAGTGAATCTGAAAGGCGGGTGGGGTGGGGGGTACAAACTACACCTCTATCATTGTCCAAATATAACATTTCTAAACTTCTATCAATAGATTTATACAACTTTGTTTGTATTAGTCTGGAAAAATGTTGACCCTTCAGCTGCTGCGACAGTTGGACTCACTGGTGACCCAAAATTGCAAGAATAGTTTTTTTTTTCTTCCAGTTGGAGTTTTCACAACTTAAAATAATTTGTACTTGTAACGAAGCATCAATTCTTGCTAGTGATGTGAAAATGTATTTGCCATAATTTATTCGTAAAGTGTCTTAATTATGCGTCAGCTTGAGCACAATTCTTTTTTTTTTTGTCTTTAATCACGTCACGATTCGGTGACGGTAATTTGTGTTTGTATTGACGGTATTTGGTACTTAAATTGGATTCCAGGTCACTACAACAACACTGACTATTTTTAGAGAAAACTGATCTTTGCAAGGGCGGCACGGTGGCACCACTGGTAGGGCTGCTGACTCTCAGTGAGCAGGTGGTTCAAATCCCGGTCCAGGGACCTTTTCTGGGTGGAGTTTGCACGTTCTCTCCGGGTATGCGTGGGTTTTCTCCCAATACTCCGTATTCCTCCCACAGACCAAAATCCTGCACGTTAGACTGATTGGTAACTCTAAATTGTCTCTAGGTGTGTGAGAGAGAGTGAATGGTTGTTTGTCTCTGTGTCCCTGTGATGGACTGGAGACCTGTCCAGTGTGTCCCCCGCCTCTTGCAGTGATAGCTGGATATGGGCACCAGTGACCCCTGCGACCCGAAAAGGAAGAGGCAGGTAAAGACAATGGATGGATGGATGGATGGATGGATGGATGGATGGATGGATGGATGAACTTTGCAAACTTTTAAAACATTTAAAATTCCTGCAGCTCACACAAACAAAATGAGAACCCTTGCAAACATTGAGACATTTTGGAAACTCATTGACCACCAACTGTTGCAGCCCAGTGAGACACAGACTGTACCGCTACTGGATATTAACCAGATCTTAGAAACAGGGTTTGTTCTTGCAGTGCGAACTTAAAAATAAACAAATATGTAAAAAAATAAAAAATAAACAAATAAATAAAATAAAAGGTAAATAAATATATAAAATAAATAAATTAATTAAAAAGGTTGAATAAATTAATAAAATAAAATAAAAATAAATAAAATAAATAAAAAGTAAATGAATATATAAAATAAATAAATGAATAAATAAATAAATTAAAAAGTAAATAAATACATAAAATGAAAAGGTAAATCAATATATAAAATCAATAAAAAGTTAATAAATAAAATAAAAAGATAAATAATTATATAAAATAAAGTAAATAAATATACAAAGTAAGTTAAATAATTAATTAAAAAGTAAATAAAAGAAAAATTAAATAAACAAAATAAAGTATGATTTTCACAATATGGTATATTTTACAGTAAACCCTTTTCATGATATGCTTTGTAAGACTTTTGAATAGAAGCGTTCCTCCTTATTCAGCAGTTGCTAGTTGGAGTATTGGTCAAAGAGACTGATATCTTTGTATGCCATGAGTGGGAGTTTAAAATGTCTCAAATGCAGAACATGATGCAGCAGTATGAAATAAATGTAACTAAGGTACACAAAACACAGGCTAAACCAAGACCAGGAGCATGACCTGATTTAACTGGTAAACTGAGCAGCATGTCCACACTGGGGTGGGTGACTGGGGACAAGTGAACTGATTAGTGTTTCAGAGCAGGTGACGTTAAAAAAAAAGAGTAAGACAAAAGCAAATAAAGCAAAAGGTACAGTACAACTTGGTTGTTTTATGCCAAAATCAAAACGTAGTCAAAATAAAGAACAAAGCACCTAATGAATTCCAGGCTGAGCATTAACCAGCAGGTGAGTCACAGTTTTTTATAAATGTTTCTATTCCACATTCATGTTAACTGTTGATGACACAGTGAAGTAAGTCTTTCTAACAGGTTTTTGATGATTTAAATGATAAACTGGTCGCTGGTAAGGAGTGGAGCCAATAATAGATTTATACTGACAAAAGAAAAGGAAAATACAATAAAATAACATTTGTTCATTTAATTGAAACCAAATGGAAATGAATATTCAGAAAGACTTGTCAATGGTTTTTACACAGGATGTCCTTCCTGATGCAACCACAGACCACTGAGCTACCACAGCCTCCGTGTGGAGCAGAGAGCTGCTGGGGTCCCCGGGGAAGCAGATGGTGGGGTTAAGGTCCTTGCTCAGGGGCCCAGAGAGGAGCAGATGAGGGTGGAGACAGGTGTGGGTGCTTCACCTTTCCCACTCACGTTTTGATGTTGTTGTTACAGGGAGTTGAACCGGCGACCTTCCAATCACAGGCCCACCTTCTCTAACCTCTGCGCCACCACTTCCCTAAATTACACAATAAAATGCATAGCAAGAAAAAAAATATATATATTTTGTTTTGTTTTTTGTTTGAGGGTTCTGTTAAGTATCTTTGATGCTCCTAGGACTGAGCTCTTCAGGACAAGATCTCTGAGGTTGTTTTGGGATCTTTTGGAGCCACTCTTCCAGTTTGGGGGTCACAGTGCCAGAACTCCAATGACCACTGAGACTACTGACGCTTTGACTCTCCACAACTTCTCCATTTCCTCTTTCATCCCTTGGTATTTCTACAGCTTCTCATCTCCTTCTTCTTGATGTTACGGATTTTTTTTATATCCATCACCACTGTCTTCTTCTCTTGCTTGTTGAGGACCACAATGTCTGGTTGGTTAACCACTACCTGTTTGCTGGTCTGGATCTGAATGTCCAACAGTATCTTAGCCCTGCCATTCTCCACCAAGCAAGAATAAGTAAATAAATGTTAAAAATTTTAACAACTAAATAAATAAATGCTGTTTGAAGTTCTTGATTTATTTTCCCAAAAGTTAAGCATTAATTTAAGAAGTGACAATAAAATAATTTTGGGTTTGGTGTCACGTTTTGTCTGTGTTGTATAATTTTATCCCTGCGTTGTCTTTACATGTGAATCTGAAAACAAAACATCTGGTCAACATGTGGGACACCTTGTGAACTGATAAAACATGAGATGAAGATGAACGGCCTCTGCTTCTGATTCAGTGAGAAGTTCAGATTTATTTTCTTACATGACCTTTGGAGGATTTATTTATTTATTTAATACAGAAACCTTTGACGTGACGTTGAATCCCCGGTGGAGAACACGAACATCTCCTTTGGCACGTCGTGGTGTGACTTCTCAGACACTTACCACTTTCACCGAGTGCTTGTCTGAAAGGAGGGGAGGCGTTGTGGGAGAAGAACATTAGGGCAGTTGGCACTCTGTGTTTGACCTTTCAACTTTCACTAACCCCTATAAACACAGAGAGGTTATTTGTGAGGATATGCATTCACACATTCATCACTGAATCACACTCCATGGATGAGCTTTTTAATTAATGCCCATCAACATGAACGGAGGGCGATCATATTGTTTTTGGTGAATGAAAGCTTCGAGAAGATCAAAACGAAGCTCAGTGTTTGCACACATTCCCCAAAGCTTAGCAAACAGAGAAGCTAGAGAACATTTATTTATTTACACCCTGATGTGTGTATGAACCAGACAACAGGAGAACACAAACAATACGACCTGACTGAAAATTGTTGGATTGTATACCTGGATTATTGAGCATGGACTTTGTTGGTTTTGAACCAGTTTGACATGACTGTCGACGAGGAAGAGGGCCGGCACCACAGGAGGGGGCATGCCAAAGACACCATCTTAGCACCAACATAACTGGTTTGTTCCACTTTGGAGTAAGCTGTTTGGTGGAAGAATCAGATTTGTGTTGTGTGTTTCCTTGACTGATGAAGCCTTCTGGATGGAAGGTGAAATGTTTCAGCAAAAAAGAAAAAGAAACTGTCCAGATGACCCGACTGAAAATTGTTGGATTGTATACCTGGATTAATGAGCATGGACTATTTTGGTTGAATACGAACGCTAGTTTTCTTTAAGTGGAATATTTTTCATCATTTTGAACTAAAATTAACGTTTTGCATCAAGTAGCTGTCATGGCTGGACTTGCTGATTCGTTAGACATTTTTATTTTATTTTTTAACCAAAGTCTTTTTATTGAAATTTTTTGGGTTTTGAACATACAAAAAACAAAAAACAAAACATGGAACAAATCCCCACCCCCCACTTCTTAGAGCTGTCATTTCTAAACCGAACCCAGAGCCAGGCCCGACCCGGATTAGGGCTGGGTCATAAAATGTGCTTAATGTGCGGACGCATTATTGATGCAATTTATACGGCGATGCGACGTATTTATGGACTTTTCCACTTTATATAGACATATTTGGACTGATGCGACTTATAGGGCGGTGCGACGTGTACGGCGGAAAATACGGTAATAAGGCTGTAGGTTGACTTCAACGTAGGTGATCAAACACTCAAACATCGGTATGTGATCTGGCTTCCATCTTTATGTGGTCCTGGCTCGTCAAGGCAGCCATGACAGCTGTGGTTGACACACCCGTCACTCATGAACTGTGGAAAAAGTGTTCAGTGACAGGTAGAGGAGAACCGGGAACTGGAATCCTCAAACTGACAAGCTTTTTATTTTTTTTTGACAAAGACGTTAACACAAAAACACAACATGTATTAAAGGGCTAGCATTCCTTGAATAAACAGATCAATCGCCACTTTCATTCCAGAGTTGTGGACCGATCGTCTTGCGTTGCAGCCGTTTTGGTCAAACCTTAAAAACTCCTTTCGCCTTTTGGTAAAGGCTGATCATAAACGGCAGTGGTGGAGGATGAGTGTGTGCTAATTTCATGATGCTTAGGTAAATAATGACGTTATGTAGGACAAGCAGCAGTCCTGCGTGTCGTCCTTCAGCGGAGAACTTCTGTCCGCCAGCTGGACATCAGCTGTCTCTGCTGTCCCCTTCAAAAGTCCAATTATGAGCCCATAAATCCTCCTGAATGAGACGTCAGGTGCTGTCAGGATTTCTGCGGGTCACCTCTCTGAAAAAAGACTCGGTGTGTTTGTTTAATAAATGGTCGGTCGTCATTCAGGGTCGGGGGAGCAGAGAAACTATCTGGAAGTGCTTCGTGCACAAATCTTACTGTCTTGTCGTCAAATGCATATGTTATGCGTCTTAAAAAAAAAAAAAAGAAACTGTCCAGATGACCTGACTGAAAATTGTTGGATTGCATACCTGGATTATTGAGCATGGACTT
>NC_056514.1:38565941-38600588 GCF_014905685.2 Nematolebias whitei | reverse complement strand
ACTGATGAATCCTTCTGGATGGAAGGTGAAACGTTTCAGCACACACACAAAAAAAAAAACCTGTCCAGATGACCCGACTGAAAATTGTTGGATTGTATACCTGGATTATTGAGCATGGACTTTGTTGGTTTCTTTTAATGTGCTGCTGGTAGAGTTTTTTGATGTCTTAAACCGTGTCCTGATAAGGACAAGATGTGAAGAGATCTGTTTTTATAATACCACTATCCTCTCCTCATGACCTTTTTTCCTTTCTAAAAAGAATAAGGGGCCGTGCTCTCAGGAGCAGCATCAACGTGCACTCCGCCCATCTATCGGACGACTGTACGAACATAATCCCACTGTATTTCGGTACAATGATAATAAAGCTGATTCTGATTTGCTGAAGTTGTTTTTGTTGTTGTGTTGTGACGAACTAATCAGTTTTCCTTTTGTTCATTGTAATGATTGTAATTTGCAGCTTGTTTGTGTGGTTTTATTTGTGTTTTCTAAAAGTTCATGTTAAAGTTTTTCCAGTTTGTTCAGCGTTATCTGCTCCCTCGTTCAGAAGTTCTACTAAAACCTTCTGACACTTTTTGCTCCTCGTCTCGAAAAGGTGTGGCAGAAAATTAGTTTTGAAGGAAATCTAATCTGAGCTCTGGTTTTTTGTTTTTTTTAATTAACCGGCCTGCTTCTTTCTTGACGCTGGCGGCGCAGATTTTTACAATCACTGTAATGAAGCCGTCATTGATTGAATGATTGGCAGTTGGAGACATGGAGGATGAACGACTCGAGCTGGGACACGCGCTGATGGACGCAGCGTTCTGGGCGGACGACGGACTTTCATCAGCTCCTGGGCGACTCTGGCATTTTGTGTGTATTTGCGGCTGTATAGTTTGAGTGTCAGCAGGCAGAGGGGTGCTATAGGGGTGGCCAACACGGCAAGTGAAGGAGGAGGTGTGTGTGTTTTATCCGAATGTGGTGGCTTTAAGCAGCGTTTCATCTGACAACAGCTCGACAACCAGAGGTCTTGCCTGCCGCCGCCTCTGCTTCATCTGGCCCAATCAGTCCACTGTTATCTGTATCAATCATTAGAAATCATGTATTTTTAGTGGGATGTGGCCTATCGCCCTCCTCCCTGCCCTATTGCCCCCCACCACCGCCCCGCGGGCCCCCTTCTCCCTCTCGGCCCCTCGTTAATGAGTGTCAATCTGGAGAGCTGTGGCACTTTTGCTGCAGACACCTCCCCTGATGAACGCAGGGCTTCAGTCAACATGCATCATGAAGACGGAGGCCGGCAGGAGTGACAGCCCTCCACCAGACCTCTTGCTCATTTAAAGTGATAGTTCAGATCTTTTGAAACGGGGTTTTGCAGAAACAATTTAATTCTGACCGGATTGAACTAATCCGAGCGGGGACTCAATTTGCAACCTTTTTATAACCTCCAAGATTTAATGTGCATTTACACACAGAGGACTAAACTAAAGCACTAACGACTCGCACATCTGTCTGCAGACTCTGTTCAGGTCTGTTCTGGGTCACAAACTCACCCAGAGTTCGCTTCAAGCACCAGAAATATGTAAATAAAACCACAATAATTATAATTTCAAGTCTTTTTTTGCCCTTTTTCATGCTGTGTCTGTATCTTTTGAATAAATAAAACGTCTGAAGGTTTTTTGTCAATTTACAACATTTTTTGTGACATTTTGTGGATGAATTAAAATAGAAAAAGTTTTAATCAGGGTAATGTTAACAATAGGACGAAGCAGTGACAATTTCAGGCTTTTTAATAAACAAACATAAATTAATATAAAATACAGGAGAAATACTTTGAACATAAGTTAAATAAAATGAAAACAGAACAAAAGAATATCAAAATAATCATTTTGCCACAAAGATAGTCAATCTTAAAGTAAATTATTATATTTTAGAAAAAATTGGGATGGCTCAAACCATGACAAATAAACCAAACATTTGATTGTTTTTAGGACAATGTTACACTTCTGATTTAATAAAAGCATCTTGTCAACCCCACTTCACCCCAAAACAAGATTTATACTGAAGTTCGTCACTTTAAACTGTCTTTTTTTGTGCTTTCAACAGTCGAAAGCAGCCTGAGAGAGTTGAATGTGACCGGACACCGCTCTATAAAAGCAGCAGCAGCTAGCTATAGCACTTCTGGTTCAGCATGGAGTATTTCCAGCAGGAGTGTCGTCATAATTTCGCTGAACAAAACCGTAATGCAAAACCGATGTGTTGGGTTATGTAGCACTACAAATGGAGATTTTTCCCATCAAGTGATTTTATACTGGCAACAAAACATCAAGTATTTAGTAATCATTAATATATTTATTTTAAAGGAAAACCTTTTATTAATTTGCAAGACAAAAAAAACTTTAATGTGTAGGTTGAAATTATTCCATTGTCTTTGTTTTATTTTTAAATGTTTCTTAATGAGCAATGGAGCCGTATGTTGTTTGTAACACGACAAATTGTTGCAAAAGTTTATTTTTTTTAACCGAAAGCATTTAATTGTCAATGACCAGTATAAGGTTTACAGTTATTCAACGATTGCCAGTGAATGAGCCAATGGTACCCAGTTACCATCTGTGGGATTACAGCTGAACACCTCCAAGTCAGAATCCTGCCCAGACATTGTGTTGCTGAAGCGCAGCAACTTTTCAGTTGATTTCTGATAGCCAGCTCCATGTGGTGCGGAGATCACAACTTCTCTTCCATCATAATGCTCAGCACTGGCTCCCCTCAGGGCTGTGTGTTGAGCCCCCTCCTGTTCACTCTGCTCACGTATGACTGCACCGACCCATCCAGGCTGACATATTGTAAAGTTTGCAGATGATACAGCAGTGGATGGATGCATCACAAACAACGATGAGTCCAGCTACAGGCGGGAGGTGGAACACCTGGAGAGCTGGTGCAGGAAGAACATTCACATCAATGTGAAGAAGACGAAAGAGATGATTGTGGATTACAGGAGCAACCCCCTGAATATAGGAGGCTCTGCGGTGGAAGTGGTCTCCAGCTACAAGTACTTGGGTGTACACATGAATGACAACTTCAGCTGGAGCAACAACACTTCCAGTCTGATCAAGGCTGAGACGAGCTGGTCTGGGAAGCTTAGTCCTCACCTCCTTCTACAGGTGTGCAGTGGAGAGCATCCTGTGCTCCAGCATCAATGTGTGGCATGGAGGCTGCACAGCTGCAGAAAGAAAAGCTTTGCAGAGAGTGGTGAAGGCTGCACAGAAGATGTTGGAGTCAGTCTTCCCACCATCACAGACATCTTCACCTCCAGATGCAGGAAGAGGGCCAACTGCATCATGAAGGACCACACTCACCCAGCACACACACTTTTTGCCCCGCTCCCCTCAGGAAGGAGGTTGAGGAGCATTAAGTGTAGAACCACTAGACTGAGGAACAGCTTCTACCCTGAGGCTGTTAGACTCATGAATCTCTAACTAGAATAATCACTGTGATGACACTTTTTAATTGGAGATATGTCAGTTTACCTGTGCTGCTGATTATCCATGCTGCTGATTTCTTGCCTTTAAGCTGCTGTATTCATACCCATCTGCTCACAACAGACTCATGTTCAGGCTGCTGTTAATACATGTATTATATTACATTATTATTATTGTTTAGCGTACATCTTAGATCCTATACTGTTTCTTTTTTATACTTTATGTTTTTGCTATTTTTGTGTGTAACTGAGACCTTACACAATTTCGTTCTACCTCATGTGATCCAAAGGACGATAAAGTCAGAACCTTGAGATCCGTTTGTGACCGGGTCACGGCGCTGAACAACGGCTGCACCTCTCCTGTTGCACGCCGCAGCTTTGTTGAGAGTGTGGTGCTAAATGACGTGCATCAATTTTTTGTAGCAAGCAAAACGCACACGGAATGGGATTTATGCATTAAGAAAACGGAATGGATCCTGGACTGTGTGTCAAACTGCAAATATTTAGAGAGAAGAACCAAAAAGGTTAGCAAACCCAAAAGAAGTCTCTGATGTTTTTGTTTCTTTCAATAATTCATCGGCCGTCAGAGAAATTGCTCATCGCTGAATGACCTCAGCTGCAGAAGGTCATGTTTTACGGTGCAGTTATTTGTATTGATGGTATTGATACGTGCAATTAGGATGTGGGGTCAATGTCAGGTCACTATTTAGGTCACAGCCTCTCCCGCCTGTCAGCGTTCAGTTTGTTCGCCTGACATGAGGCTCCCCCGTTTCACCTAACGCTGTCACAACGGGCTGAGCCTTCGTAGCTCATGACAGCATCGTGCACAAGTATTTCTGTCTTTGGTGTTATAAATGAAATCGTGTGCCTGTGCTGCGTGTTCCTTTTGATTCTCAGGACACTGGCATATTCTAGTAACCGGGCGAACGTCAGAGGTCTATTCTAGATGCCTGCTGCAACAGCCGGCCAGCAACAGCAGCAGCAGCGGGGGGAAGGAATGCCGTCTGTCAGGAGGCCTGGCCGGAGCGAGCGCTGATCCTGTCCGAGGAAGCGGAGACGGAGGCTCTCCTGTTTCACGGGTTGTGGAAGAGAAAGGGAAGGGAGAGGAGAAAGTAGGAGCGGGGTTTGCAGGGATGATGGGGGTGAAAGCATTTGGTTTGGTGCCAGTCGAGCCAGCCCTCTGGCATGCTGCATTCCAGGAGATCAACACCACGGTGTTTCCTTTCACCCCACATCCACCGTCCTGCAGCCCACCTCAGTCTCTGCACAGCTTTTATACTGCAAAGTTATCCAACAAGGAATACATTCATATAGTTGTTGAAAATTTAAAGCTGTCTCATAAAAAACAAATGTGGTTATTTGGATGGGAGCTAACGCCCGACAACAGTAAACTTTCTGAAGTTTAACTTGTCTGTATATTTTTGTTGCAGCAGAAACTTTTAATTTCGTCTGACGTGTTTTATTTTCTAGTTAACAAGTTCAGCTCGTCTAAAGCATCCTGAAGTTGTGCTCAGTCTATGTGCTGGGGAGGATGCTCACCCACTACCATGCCAAATTTTAGCTTAAAAACCATAAAAGCTGCAGCCATTTCTGTTGGCTGTGGCAGCCACGTTGAAAGGGGATCGGAAAGCTTAATTAAAATCCATCCTCTGGTTCATGAGATACCGATAAACATCCACAATCATGGGGGAAAACATTATCGCCTCTCTCCTCCGGCAGCGGGTGATAATCAAAAACTCAATGTGTTGCTCTAATTGATGCCGTCTCTCCGTGAACCCTCAGTTATTCGTTTATGTATTGGCCTCCATCAGGGCGACGATGGAGCGAAGCTCCTCGTGGTTCAACATCATACAGCGGTGAGTGATCTTCACTGTGTCATGGAAACATAATTCCACTGATATAATTAATGTCTCCGACATCAAGACTTTGGAAGAACCTGTAAAACTTGACCTTTGGGCTGATTATTGGATAGTGCGGTGTTGGTTCGAGTAGAACCGCACAGTAAACTTCTCAACAGATCCAGTCTGTTGATCCTGACGTTTTCTTGACAGTGACATCACACCTAACTGCACTAAAAACCAATTAAGCTACTGGAAGTGGCTGGCAGGGATGAAGAGCTCTTGCCTGAGCTGCACCATCTAACAAGCTGGAGACGCCAGTAATGATGCTGGCGCCAAAATTCTAACTTTCACACTCTTTTAAAACAAAAACAAAGTGGAACTGGATTCTAATGACTCCGATTGCAAGATCAGACTTTGTGCAACATGATGCTTTATATGTTACGTTTCTGTCTCATGCACATGCTCATCACGTGGTTGTGGGATGTTTGTTTTACACCCCCCCCTTCATATACTATGAGACTCTTGGTGCAGAGCTCCTGGGAAACCCCTCTCGTTGCAGTATGCGCCACCATGCACGTTTCTTCCTGCCAGAGTCTCCACTCCGTCCCTGCATCCGCCGTTTGGCCACAAATCTATCACGAAGAGAGCGCCACACTTTTCAGCAGACAGACTCCTCCATGCACGATGTCCGCACGATCCCCATCCAGGAGGTTTTAGCCATTTGACTAATTCAGTGGTTGAAGAGTCGTGCAGCTGAATGTCAAAGCACATTTCAGCATTGACAAACGCACACACAAACTTTCTGATCAATCACACAATACATGGCACATATGCATGTGAAAAAAAGGTTGGCCTGGGCTTTGTGTTGAGAAGGGGCGGAGCTACCCTAAGAATAAAATGATGTGATTTTTGTCACACAAATGCGTCAGTGAGGGCTGATTTTGTCACTTTGAATGGAGCATGCAGGGCCATTAAGACTGCTTCTGTCCATGTTGGTGTACAGTAGTCCCTCGTTTATTGCGGGGGACCCGTACCCCGAAGCCCCGCGAAAAGTAAAAATCCCACACTTGCAATATTCTAAACAATGTTTATAAATTCTAAAGCTCTAAAAGAGCACCGAATGTCATGACTTCAGCTCCCTGCCTCCGCTGCTCTTTGCCACCTGCAAGTGCTCTTGGTCACACCCACTTCTCTGCTCTGCACAGAGAACAGCTGATCAGCTGCAGCAGGAGGATGATCCTGCATATGGGCTGCACAAAGGAGCAGCAGGTGCAAAATTTAAAATATTTTAAATAAAAACGCCATGCCGATTGTGCAGCTCATCCATCAATCAACCAGTTGTGTGTGATGTCCAATCTTATTTTGAAAAACCGCAATCAAGAGAGTCTGCGATAAACGAACCGCAAAGTCGCGAGGGATTATTGTAATCAGGACTAGGATGACTTCTGAATGGACCGAGGTGGCATGCAGGGTTGAAGCCAACCCATCCCTGACGGGCATTTGCATCACCAAGGGAGGTAGTAACAGATCATGTGGAAAGTGCTCATATTTTTTGTAATGTCCCACCTCCATAAAAAGTAGGCGAACATGTAATTGCTTGTGTCAGCAGGTGTGCTTCTCTGTTAGTATAATATTCCACAAAACGATGGTCAGATTTTACTGAAACACTCAAGAAGGAATCAGTAGATGCACATCCACAACTAATCAACCTTTGGAGTTCGTCTTTATCAAAATGGCTGCCAAAGCTAGTCCTCTCCTGCCAACACAAACGTTTGTAACTCGGTCAAATTATCGATATTGAGCTAAATATCGACGTGGTAGTTGCTAAGAGTCGTTCACAACACATCCTCTGAGGACAGCACACAAGATTTTTGTGGCCTTTTGCTGCATTTAGCTAATGTCCTGCTTATTTAAGCGTTAACAACACAGTTTTAGCTTCTTCAGCTAAATTCAGCTATCATTGTTGCCTTCTGGTACCTTGTATGTAAAATGTTCAAATTATAGTACAAGACTTTGTTACCATTCAGTAAACCTTTTAACCTTTTTGTATTTATTGTGTAAAAATATTTAGCAACATTTTTGTGTATTATTTGTCCACATGGCTTTCAGTGAGCGTGTGCGTGCGTGTTTTTGTACATGAGGGCAGTTTTGTGTGGCTGTGGGTATTGTTATGCATATTTGTGCATCTTCCATGTGTGTTGAAGCGGTGCACGTGTCGGGGCGTGCACGCTTGGCGGCTGATCTGTCAGCTCAGGTTAACCTGACGCTGAGCGGCCACACCTTGGGGGTGTTTAGGCCTGCGAGGCGGGCTCTTTCTCATCAGCAGCATTAGGATGTTGTGTGTGATGGCTGCTGACCCCCCCGCGGCGCCGTGCCGGCCGTGTCAGTTGGGCCACCAATGATACCAGGTTCTGGGCTCACTTCCTGCCAGGAGCAGCCCTCATTCTCCTGCTGTCAGAAAGTTAAGTGGTGAAGCTAAAGATGGTTAATTTGGGCTGTGCGGCATCAAGGACAATTGTTCTGATGAACCGTGGAGGGACGCAGGAAGAACTAGGAAAGTAAAACTTTTTCAGCTTTTTAACAGGACAAAAGACAGAAGGTTTAACGGTTAAACATTGAAATCAGGATCTAATTGTATGAATGCCGAGTCACCTTTTACACAATAGTTTTCCTTTATTTTTTTATTCCATACATTTTTTTTTTCCAAATCTAATTTTTCTGCACACTTTATTTCAGTCATTCATATATCAGGACGTTCATCATGACATGGTGCTATTACTTTTGACCTTTATCCTTTTCAAACTACCTAATTATTTTTTACAAATATTGTCCCCATAGAAAGACAGCAACAGTAATTAGAGAGACAGGTAGGAAGGTACTAGGTGAATCATCTGGATGGAGAATGGATGACAAGGAAACCTGGTGGTGGAATAATGAAGTGCAGGATGCTATTAAAAGAAAGAGGTTAGCCAAGAAGAAATATGACAGTGAGGACTGAAGAGAGGAGACAGGAATATAAGGAGATGCAACGTAGAGCAAAGATGGAGGTGGCAAAGGCAAAGCAGATGACACACGATGAGTTGTATGGGAGGCTGGACACTAAAGAGGGTGAGAAGGACTTGTACTGACTGGCCAGACAGAGAGATCAGGTTGGAAAGGATGTGCAGCAGGTTAGGCTTAAAGAAAGGAATGGTCATGTTCTAACAAGTTAGGAGAGTGATGGGAAGATGGAAGGAGTACTTTGAGGAGCACATTGAGAAACACATTGAGATATCTTCTGTTCCTTCAAAACAGAAATCTGCTTTGGCTACTGGCTTGGATTTTGAGTTCTTATGCTATGTTTAGCTTGCCTTTTGCAGCTTTTATTATTTTGTTTGCCCTTCTATCTCTTCCAGCCTGTAGCTAGTTTTCTGCTTTTTTTTTTTTTTTTTAGCTAGCCATTTGCAACTTTAGCTTTTAGCTACAGTCAGGTTTTAGGCACATTTTTGCTAGTTTTAGCTTTTAATGGCCTTTTGATACTTTTAACTTTTACTCCACCGTTTGGCTACTTTTAGCTGAATTTTCCACTTTTAACATTCAGTTAACCTTTTGCTATTTTTAGGTTCTACCGAACTTTTAGTTAGTTTCTGATGCTGTTGGGCTTTTGCCCCTTTTCTGCACTTTGTTAGCATTTGAGGATTTTAGCGTTCAGCTAGCACTTTGGTCCTTTTAGTTAGCGTTTAGCTTTTTTATTGCTTTACCACTTCAGGTTGAGTTTTTCATCATTCAGCTCTCAGAAGACAAAAAACTATGGAAGTAATTATGTGTCGCTATGATTTGAATAAAAATGCCACTGAAATTTTAACGTTGTATGTTTGCATTTCATTTTTCAGTGTTAAAATATATTCAGAATAATTTTTTACCTAAAAAAAAACATTGTCATTATTTCTATATGTTTGAAATTCCATTTGTTGTTTTCAGTTCAAGCTAAAAATTCACAGTATTATTTCAAAGTGATCACATTTTCAATAGCTGTTTATCAGTTTAAATTTTCAGAGTTAAAAATTCGGCATATAAAAAATTCAACCTTTCAAAATTCAAGTTCAATATTTTCAGTCGCCTGAGATTCAGCTGGCTCAGTTTCACTGTCTGAAATTCAGCGTCTAAAAATTCTGTGTAAAAAAGGCAGGGTTACTTCAGGTCACAGACATTAGCAAAGGATGTCAGAATCCAAAACCCACGTCCGCTTTTTTAGTCACGTGACGTTACGCTTGTCGCACTCATTTTGGTGGAAAACATCATGTCCGAGGTGGTCGTGGATGCTAACGCTAACTCAAATGTGAGTTTAATGCTTTAATTTTTCTGTATGTTTTTTTTTGCGCATGTAGTTCGATACTTCATAAACCATACTACAGAAAAATGAACGCATGAAACTCACCGTTGAGTTAGCGTTAGCTTCCACGACCACCTCGGACATGATGTTTTCCTTCAAAATCAGCGCAACAAGCGTAACGTCACGTGACTAAAAAAACGGATGTGGGTGTTGGATTCTGACATCCTTTGCTAATGTCTGTGACCTGACGTAACCCTGCCTCTTTTTTTTTTTTAACACAGAATTTTTAGACGTTGAATTTCAGACATTGAAACTGAGCCAGTTGAATCTCAGATTGAAAATATTGAACTTGAATTTTGAAAGGTTGAATTTTTTTATATGCCGAATTTTTAACTTTGAAAATTTAAACTGAAAAACAGCTATTGAAAATGTGATCACTTTGAAATAACAATGTGGATTTTTAGCTTGAAGTGAAAATAACAAATTAAATTTCAAACATATAGAAATAATGAAAAATTTTTTTTAGGTTAAAATGTATTTTGAATATATTTAACACTGAAAATTTAAATGCAAGCATACAACATTAAAATGTCAGTGGCATTTTTAATTTAAATCCTAGCAACACATATTTACTTCCATACAAACTCCCAGTTTGTATACATTTACCAGTCAGTTTTATCAATGAAGCTGCAGTTTTTACTCAAATCAGTACTTTTTGTGTTTTTATTGCAGCTGCTACAAAATGCTGCCGTTTGCTTTTTAAAAGATGTTTTGAAAAAGCTGTTTAAGGAATTTTTTTTTCAGGTTTTTAGGCAGCTATTAAAAACCCATACTGTCTGGACAATTTGGCTTTATTAATAAAATGTTTAACATCTTTTTAATCTTTCTACCTAATAATTTTTCCCGTTGTGTTATTTGTTTTAATAATATAAGTATTTTTTTTGTGAACATCATTTTGGGGTATTTTAAAAAACAAATTGTTTTCTTTGGTATTTAAACATAAAATGTTCTTTAAAGGAAAACAAACACAAAAAAACATCCCAAGCAGTTTTTGCTGAATGTCTGGTTCAGTAACATTTTGATAAAGCTGATATTAAATTAATATTTTTTTCCCGCCAACCCTGGAGGTTTGTTGGCTCAAACTCGGATGTATCGCCTGTGAACGGAGACATTTGGCTCCCCGCTGTGTGACGGTCAACAATGGCAGCAGGTGCACGGTTGGGTGGAACGACAGGGAGGCAGGGCCACCACCAGGAAGTGACCCCTGCCACAGAAACAACAATAAAATAATGCTGGGTTTTGGAGCTTTGAAAATATGAAGTGACAAACGGTGCCCTTTGTGTGGGAATTGACGTGCTACGAGGCTGACATCGTGGACCCTCTAGGGGTTGATCTTCCAGTCAAGATCAAATGCCAAAACTAGGTCAGGGGGAAAAGGAACAGAAAGATACGGGGACGAAGGGGGCGGGGTCTTAATCGTGAAAAATACTTGCACCTTGATGCACTGAGATCCCCATCACTCGCCCATCCACAGCTCTGCACCGAAGACAAAGCTCCGAGTTCATCAGACAGACATCAGTAACCAGCAGACATCGACAGTCTTGTGGTTTCTTGTCAGTGTTGGTTTGGGCCGTACCATTCGGTAGACACCTGTGGTTGTTACCGCAGCTTCTCCACACGCCAAACAAAGGGCACCAGCTGCTGGCACAAAGAGCAAAGGAACGTCACCGTCTTCTAAATGCAGTGGCGGAGAAAGTACTCAAGCACTGTACTTAATTAAAAGTACAAATAAACAGGCAAAAAATGTACTCTAGTAAAAGTAGAAGTGCAACTTTTTTACTTAAGCAAAAGTAAATAAGTACTTGCTTTTACAAATACTTAAAAGTAAAAGTATTTGCTGAATGTATTACCTAATGCAATGGTCTACAATATCATTAAGTGTACCTACCGTATGTATATTTTCTGTGATACATTAAAAGTGTTGAGTCATTTAATGAACAATGCTGCAGATAATATGTTTTATTGTGTTTACTCTGTGACACCGTTCACACCTGGACTTGTGATTCTGTGTCAGAATTTCAGGGATGACCTGAGTTAAATGCCATTAAGCAAAATAAGAGAGGAATGATTATACCTTTTGAAAGTTTTTATTTAACACAAATCAAAACCAGTGTGTCATTTTAAACTGCAGTAAACACATTTAAGTAAAAGTTGTCTGATAAAAGGAGCATTAGACCTGACAAAGGAATATCTGATCATTTCAACTCCAGTTTGTCATCAGCTAGTTAAAATACTCTCGTCAACCTTTTAATGGGTGAACAATATTTTAACTTCCTGGCACCATTTTCAAAACTTGGACCCGAGTGCCGAGGCATTTGGAGACATCTCTTGTCTCCTAACATCCATGAACTGACACATTTTAATATTGCAGCAAAAATTTCTTGTTCAAGTTCACACAGTTAGTGAGGATCCACAACTTCTCCTCCTCCACCATAACTCTCAGCACTGGCTCTCCCCAGGGATGTGTGTTGAGCCCCCTCCTGTTTACTCTGATCACGTATATTCTGCAGCTACCTATCCAGGCTGTCACATTGTAAAGTTTGCAGATGATACAGCGGTGGTGGGATGCATCACAAACAATGATGAGTCCAGCTCCAGGCAGGAGGTGGAACACCTGGAGAGCTGGTGCAGAGAGAATAACCTTCACATCGATGTGAAGAAGACAAAGGAGATGATTTTGGACTTCAGAAGGAACAAACACACCTACACCCCCCTGAACATAAGAGGATCTGCGGTGGAAGTGGTCTCCAGCTACAAGTACTTGGGTGTACACCTGCATGACAACTTCAGCTGGAGCAACAACACCACCAGCTTGATCAAGAAAGATCATCAGCGACTCTACTTCCTCAGACGGCTGAGGTGAGCTGGTCTGGAAGCTCAGTCCTCACCTCCTTCTACAGGTGTGCAGTGGAGAGCATCCTGTGCTCCAGCATCAATGTGTGGCATGGAGGCTGCACAGCTGCAGAAAGAAAAGCTTTGCAGAGAGTGGTGAAGGCTGCACAGAAGATGTTGGAGTCAGTCTCCCCACCATCACAGACATCTACACCTCCAGATGCAGGAAGAGGGCCACCTGCATCATGAAGGACCTCACTCACCCAGCACAAACACTTTTTGCCCCACTCCCCTCAGGAAGGAGGTTGAGGAGCATTAAGTGTAGAACCACTAGACTGAGGAACAGCTTCTACCCTGAGGCTGTTAGACTCATGAATCTCTAACTAGAATAATCACTGTGAAAAATCACATCATGTTGCTGCTGATCTGTTTCATGTTGCTGCTGATCTGTTTCATGTTGCTGCTGATCTGTTTCAATGTTGCTGCTGATCTGTTTCAATGTTGCTGCTGATCTGTTTCAATGTTGCTGCTGATCTGTTTCATGTTGCTGCTGATCTGTTTCAATGTTGATGTGTTCATGTGTGCTCATCTGCTCACACAAACTCATGTTCATGTTTGTGCTGATGTTCGACGTAATGTTTGTTATGCTATTAGTGCTCAGTGTATATTTAGTTGATTTATTTAGCGTTTTTCTTTTACATTTTATTGTTGGATGTAACTGGGACCCTGTGTACATAATTTCATTCCACCACATGTACCACATGAGGTGCGAATAACAAAGAATCTCTGACTCTGATAAGAAGTTGATTTTCAACGTATTTTGGGTCCAGTCTGCCTCTTTTGGGAGAGAATATGTCCTGCTGTACTGAACAATCTTTCAACAATCTTTCAACAATCTTTCAATAGTCTTTCAATAAGGCCATGGGCGGCGCGTATCTTCTGGCTGACTCTCTGTGGTGGAATTCATTTTGGGTGTTAGCAGTGCTGCAGGTGCACCCAGCTCATTGACGTGTATACTAGAATATACATCATTGGTCCAGCTCTTCTTGAAGGTGGGTCTAACGTTACCTGCCCACTTTGCAGTGATTCAATGGACCAACGCTCCTCTCACCATTGGTTACTTTCAAACTAACGAACAAATAAAACGCAACGTGAATGTAACTTGTTACACATTATAGAAATGTAGTGTAGTAGAAAGTACAGATACTTAATGTCAAATGTAGTGGAGTAAAAGTTGAAAGTGGCCATGTTTAACTCTACTTAAGTAAAGTACAGATACATGAAAAATGTACTTAAGTACAAGTACTTCGTTACAAAATGGGACTGTGAAATATGACAAAAACTGTCAAAACTCAAAACTTTGTGTAACAATACCAAGAAACTACGTGTGTCCAAACAAAGATCTGGCACTGAACCCTTGAAATAAAACTGAACATAAAACAGAACCAAGGATAAAAGAAGCAGAGCTGGGCGTTGTACTGTAAATAAAGTTTAACTTACCCAGCATGGACACAAAGAGGCACAAAAGGAAAAAGTGCCTCTCAATGATACACAAAGGTGTTTTTTTTAAAAATATATATATTTTGTAATTTTTTAATACATTGAATGGTTGAGAGGTGATGCATTGAAGCACGTCTCTTGCACAGCGATAGCTGGACATGGGCACCGGTGACCCCCGTGACCCAAAAATGGAAGAAGCGGGTAAAGAAAATGGATGGATGTCTACTGTTGTCATCACTCTGTTAAAATCAGGTCTCTCTTGTAAATGAGTCCCCGAGGCTCAATGGGATTAACCTATCTAAATAAAGGTTGAATGAAAGACTACCCATCTATCCATCCATTATCTTTACCTGCTTCTTCCTTTTTCGGGTCACTGGTGCCACTGGTGCCCATGTCCTGTTATCACTGTGCAAGAGGCGGGGTACACCCTGGACATGTCTCCAGTCCATCACAGGGACACATAGAGACAAACAATCATTCACGCTCTCACCTAGGGACGATTTAGAGTTACCAGTCAGTCCAACATGCATGTTTTTGATCTGTGGGAGGAAACTGGAGTACCTGGAGAAAACCCACGCATGCACGGAGAGAACATGCAAACTCCACCCAGAATGGCCCCCAGACCAGGATTTGAACCAGTTTAACCTGCTCACTGAGAGGCGGCAGCTCTATCAACTGCGCCACCGTGCTGCCCAACGAATACCCACAAAGGAAAATAATTAACTGGTAATTTTTTTTTGCAAATGTGTGAGTGATACGACTTCTACAAGGAGCGACGTGCGATGAGAGTTGGTGACTTCATTTATCCAGTGGGATGTTTCTCTCAAATCCACCAGAAATTATTTAGAATACTTTGAGCAAAAGTTGCTTCGAAGAACTAAAATGAGTCAGTTTTATAAGTAAAGTTTTTAATTAAAAAAAATATATCATTAAATCATTATCACATATCCAACAAAATGGCCTAATTTTTAAACACTTCACATTTATGCTTGACTTCATAGTTTGATACTTTTCCACAACTAAATGGACCCACACAGAAATTAAATGTTTTAAATCTCATCTAAACTCTGGTTTTTCCTTCTTTACATGAATGGTTTTATTTATTTTGTCCTTAAATGTAAAAAACAGTTTCTAAGCCTGACATTATACCATAGTTACTAATTCGGTTGGAGTCAAAGTATTTTTACAGCAAAAAGAGTACGTAAGCTCAATCATCCAGGTAAATGCAGCCTTTCTTTTTTTTTAAATCTGTTAACGTTCGGCTGTTTTCTGTTTATTTGAGCCACTTGTTGAAGTTTCCCTGGAAAAGATTGGACTAATAGGATTTGCACAGTTTGGAAATATTCCTTCTGTGTGAGTTGTTTGGTGTCACCAAACAACTTCTATGTAAAGTTGTTTCCTTCGTGTAACACACGGTTATTAGTGGAAATAATTTGGACCATTTAATAACTAGGGCAGTGAAGAAGAATTTCAACCATCAACCTATTTTTGAGGAATTACATTTTTATCGTATATTAAAATTATAAACCGTTTTCCTTGCTATCAGCTGGCCTGGCGAGCACATCGTAAACTGAACAACCGGTCTCCCCCTGCAGAGGACCAGGGGGTCCGGCTGGTTCAAACACACCGACCCCCCCTCTGGCCCTTGTTTGTCATGAGCTGACCCTTCCATTTAATTAATTAAAATTAGCATCTGTCCCCGTGGCATTGACTTGTTACGTCAGATGGAATCAGCTTTTTGTTTCAGCGGGCCCCCCAGGGCTGCTGGCCCTAACGAGACCCAAGATCTTAATTAGACAAGGGGAGGTGACGGGGTTGGGTGGGGGGCAAAAGAAGGAGCTGGACGAGGAGGATACGAGAGGAGGGGGTGCAGTAAGGATCCTGCTGGGCTGGGGGTTGGCCTGGAGGAAAACTGGGTATTTATACACCTTCACATGATGGGGGGGGGGCAACAGATCTGAACGGTTTCCTGTCTCAGCTGAACATCCTCTCCCTTTCTCTGTTTACCTTCTCGTGTCTGTGTCTCTCAGCGTTTGTCTCTTTCTGCCTTGTTCTCACCTCCACAAAAACAAACAGAAGCAAAACGGAGACACGATGAGCGCACGTTTTCAGGAAGCGTTTATATTATTTGGAAACGGCAAATTATGTTATAATCTTGTTCTTATTGTTTATTCTTGGCCTTTTTATATAATGTTTACAATAACTTTCCATTATAAACTGATATTAATATTTATTTTACATTTTCAGGTAAATCATGTTTGAAATCTAACCAAACTATTGAAACCGTGAGAGAATTTGTATCTTTTTATCTTTTTGGGTACGTATTCTGGCAGCCGCTTGTTGCTTCGGCTGCTTTTTGCAGAGATACTAAACCACAGCTGTATCTCCACCTGCGTTGCAGGCAGCTGTCATATCCTGATCCTCTCTCCGTCCGGCGTTGGTGGAGACACAAGCTGGTGCTCGGGTGGCCCAGCTGACGAGGGACCAGCCAACAAGAGCAGACAGGATGTGGGCAGCAGCTCGAGTGTCACAGAAGCAGGGGCTGATGCTGAAGGATGCCCATGTGATGGGAGATGCTGAAGCTTTCTAAAAGTGTTCATTTGTGTGTAGATAAAGTGACTCTGAAAATATCTAATTTGCAGCAAGTTTGAAAAAGCAAGAATAAATGCAGAAACAAACATGCCCACACAACCAGTCTCAAATTCATAATGTATAACTTTTAATGATAAATGGTGGGAAATAACATAATATGGATTGGTAAATATAAGGTTTAATTATGAATTATGGAAAAAAAGATCATATAAAGATGGCTAGAATTTCTGTTAGATGTGGCCATAAGTTGATAAATAATGTCTTTTCAAGGACTGTTAACTTTAAAATCAAACCATGACACGGTCTGCTGTCAGTAGGACAATAGTGACTTATTTCTAATGAGGCCTTTAATGACAAACAAAACATAAAAAATGCTCTTCCTCACATAACTGAAGTTAAATTATAATTCACATCATTTGAGAATGTGTGGGGATTATAAAATAAGTAATGATGAGTAGCTTAATAGGTCAGAATGACTTTTGTGAGACGATAATGTAACAGGTTGCCGAGGGGATAATCAGAGTCTCAGTCTTTGTAAGATTATGTGTGGCTTGGTGCTGATTATGGGTCATATACTCAGTGGAAAGAGAGGGCAGCTAGTGTGTGTCTGATAGATTAGACAGGGACTTTAAAGAGTCTGTAAGGTGTTTATTGGACAGGAATTTAAAACAGGAAGTGTCACTGGGTGGAGAAAACGGTCTATAAATGTTGGAAGAAACGTTGAGACACGTCAGAATTGTACAGAAGGCCTCTGAATAAAGGTAATATAAAACAATTCTCTCTTGTTCACACATTTTGAAGTCTGTAAGAATAAAGACGTTGTTTAATTCTGACACAAACGTGCGTTCCTTCCGAGCAAACAATCCGGGCGGGGGAGATGAGGAGAGATCTTTGTTTCCCTCTTACTACGACTGATTCTTCTTTGTTTCTCTCCAGTCTAGACTTGGTGTTTGTTTTAAAGAACTCTTAAGTGCAGGAATAATAATTTTTAAAAAAAGTAAACATCTAGTTTATACCTGTACTTTTAGGCTAAAAAGACAAAATCAATTGATGCCTAAATGATTCAAGTCACGGTTTGTAAAGAAGACCGGACCCAGGATTGCAGACGAACACGGAGCTCAAGAAACTGAAGATTTGATACTCACAAACTTCACATAACAGCTGGCGTGGCAGAAAAAAATTCTCCTCACTCGCTCTCGTGCAAGGCGGATGCATTTTCTCTCCCTCTCCTGTCCTCCTCCAGCTTTTTCTTTTTTACTCTCCGTCTGTGTATCAGAGCTCCTATTACACATCTTCTGAAATAAAAACTACTGCCATGGACCTGGTCAGCTGAACTTTCAACACAATCGACAAAATCTTTCCAACAAAGCGACAGGGTCCTGGAGAGCCCTCATGCCCCGCTGAGACGCATGTGACAGAATACGTCATGGATCCGTGGGGAGTTTGGAAGCTGATGTGTCTTTCCGTATTGTCTCAAGAGGATGCCCAAGATGTTTATATAATTGGAATCATGATAGTAGGGTTTCTGATTTTTGGCACCAGTGGATTCCCATGTTATCGGCTGTTGAAGAAGACATCGGCAGCAGTTTTGGCCGTGGCAAAACTCGAGAGTCTGTGTGAAGGTTTGGTTCGTGCTTTGAGTACTCAAAATCATCTGATTTACGAGCTAAGCCGAAAGATGGAAGCAATTTGTGAGAATCGCAGGCCACATGCGGCTTCTGGGACTCGCCAGCATGTTGGAGACGACTTTGGAGGAGGCTCATAAGCATGGACCAGTGGAATGCCCACTAATCTGGCCATTTTGGATTGAAAGTTCCAGCAGGACTCAAGGCTGACGAGGAAAAACAGTCTGCCTGAAAAAAATCAACAAATTGTGGCGTGTCTGAATCTGACTGCCCCGTTTGGCCTCGAAAACAGGCCGACTTATCAAATTTCTTCTGGGATATGTGTAAACTAAGGAAAAGCTAGGTTTATTGCAACCTCTCAGAGAACTTCTGTGAAGGCTTATCACAGCTGTACCTGATGACATCAACATCTTATCAGGACTATGGTCTATCTGGAAGTGCTTTATGGACAAATCTCACCATCTTGTCGTCAAATGCTCATGTAATGTGTCTTAAAATATGCTGCTGGTAGAGGGTTTTGATGTCTTAAATTGTGTCCTGATAAGGACAAGGTGCGAAGAGATCTTTTCTGTCATACCACTATCCTATCCTCATGACCTTTTCCCTTTTCTATCTAAAAGTATTCTGAAAAAGAACAAGGGGCCGTGCTCTCAGGAGCAGCAGCAACGTGCACTCCGCCCATCTTTCGGACGACTATACGAACATAATTTCATTGTATTTCCGTACAATGATAATAAAGCTTATTCTGATTCTGATTCTGAAATGAAGAAACATGGACGACAACCAGACAGAACATGAAACACTTTGCCGGACTGAAGAAGCGTGACGACCGAGAGTCTATATGGAGCGGGACTGATTCACTGAGTGGAGACACCTGAGCTAAATGACAACGGGGAGCAGGTGAAAGTGGGCGAAGCAGGAGCTGAATAGCTGAAAGTGATAATACACAAAAAACACAAAACAGAACTAAATACAAAATTCACAAGACATATAAAATATACACGATTACCAAAAAGGAATAAGCTTGTAAACAAAGAACATACCAAAAAACACAGATCTTCACAATTTTAGAAGCTGGTTTGGCTTTCAATTAAAATTTTCTTTAAAAATGAAATTTTTTTTTTTATAATGTCCAAAAAATATATATTTTTTTTATGCTATAGACTGAAAACTGATAAGTTATTGACAAAATGGCAACAAGCACATTAAAATGCATTTGTTTCAAAACAATCCTAATTAAATATTGACCGTACTCTCTTTTATCCTTGACTTACAATTTGTTGGGTATTTATTTTTATATTTTTAGTAAGAAAAGACTATTTTTGCTTTTTGAGCTTCAATTTAAAGATTTGACAAACTTTATGGGTCAACGTCGGTACTGAATGATCCAAAGGTCACCAACATGCTCCTTTTCTGTTACTTATTTGTCAAAACTTAAATAAATCATTCTCAATAAATAGAAACCATATTTAAAACAATAAAAATGGTTAAAACTTTAGGCTTTCTAAGTACTTTGTTGAAGTCTGGTGGGACGATCATTTCCCAGTTTGTGAATGAATGGGGGTCCCCCTCTTTAGTCTGTGTCGTGTTCGCCTTCTCTGCATTTCTTGCTGTTTAATTTATTTTTGGCAACATTTGGTCCAAACCATCTGACTGACCTTGGAACCTTGTTGGAGTTGTATCAGTTAAATGACGTGTTTGATGTGAAGAAGATGAGCAGGAATGTGTTGTTTCTTGGCCGTTATTTAGTAGATTTCTGCCTTTGAGGCGTGTGTGTGTGTGTGTGTGTGTGTGTGTGTCCATCGTAGCTTTGAGGAACTCCTTCAACCAATCTCTGTTTGTCATCTGGCGAGCGTTCTCAATATAAGCTCTCTAATTGCTCAGAAAATTACAGCTAACGATGATTGCACTTGACACGGGCTGACATTACGGTGACACCGCAACGCCTCATGTGCTCCTTTCTCCCCCACCTCTCATCATCCTCACCCTCCTCACCCTCCCTGACACTCTCCTCAGGATGTTGTGGTGGCCCCCGTTGACCGGAGCCTTACCCCCGGTGACCGCCGCATGCCCTCTGCTTGTTGAAGCTGTCCAAACCGGAGACGTCCCAAAGTTCAGTCTGCGCTTTCCTCCACCCTTCTTCTGTCAGAGAAGCTTTGTGTGAATTAAGACGTATTCTGCTTTATTTTATGTATTTAGAGGGTCTTTTTAATTTATTATTTTTTGCCTTTTAGCAATAAAAATATATGTTACACACATTTGTACAATTGATCTTTCAGGAATGTCGAGGATAAAAAAAAAGTAAAATCCCAGGTGAGGTCATCAAATTATACAGAGCAATGGAGGTAAAACAGACTTGGTGAACTCTGAAAAATATGTACTACAAAATTGTGGATAAAATATAACATATCTTAAATATATCTCATTATTTAATAGATATTTAATAGTTTATTTTAATAGTTTTATGATTTTTCTTTTGATTTTTGTTGTTTGTAAAACCATTTTCACATATTTCGTATGATGTCCTGTTTGTTTTATAAGCTCAGACTAAATGAAGCCACTGCTTCAACGTACTCATGAGTTTAAAATAAATTACTTTGTCTTGCATTCTTTATGCAACTTTGATTTGAATAGTTTAAAAAAAAATTTTTTTTTTAGGTTTACCTGACACATTAGGCTTATTTGCAAAAAGTATCAGTATCGGTATCGGTACCACTAATACGCAAATGGATTTTACCTGGTATCGTATCGGACCAGAAAATCCTGGTATCGAACAACACTACTGCAAATAGCCACTAGGGGGAGCACACCCTTCAGAACTTCAGTTTCTAGGTTCCAGTCCTGTCTCTAGTCATATTCATAGTATCGAGCTTCTTTAGTCTCACACTGTTTTCCACCTTCATGCTGGCGCAAAGCCTCCTCTGGCCATATTGTCCCACATGGTGATCCTTGTGACGGTGTTCTTGCGTGCTTCTGGGGGCCATCTTCTCATCCCACTGAAGCAGTTCATGTTCCTCCTAGCTCTGCAGGCCCCTCTGGGTTAGAGGCCTCCATATGTCTTTTTTATTTCCTGAGGCTTCTCAGGTGGCTGTGCCTACGTTGCTGGCTCTGAGACCTCACTTACAGATACCATACCACTTTATTTATAAAGCACTTTAAACAACAACAAGGCCAAGCAAAGTGCTGTACAGCAAAAACAAAACAAGCAAAGGACACAGGATAAAACATAGATCCAAATGGATAAAGATAAGAACTTAATGACTAACTTTATAGAATACAAACAAGTTAAAATCAACTCACACAGTGACAAAGCCCGGGAGTAAAAGTGGGTTTTTAAACTAGACAAAAACAGTGAGAGAGGGAGCCTGCCTGACATGCAGTGGTAACTCAGTCCACAGTCTGGACCTGCAACAGAGAAAGCCCCGTCACATCTGAGCTTAAAACGAGTGCCTGGAACCACTTAAAGCATCTGGTCTGCTGACCTCAGAGATTGCTGGGCGACATATGGCTGCAGCAGATCAGTGATGGGGCTACAGATGTCTGTAGCGTAACTGTGGCCACTCAAGGGGTCTCTTCCCCGTAGAAAACTCTCCATAGGATGTCTATGAATTCTGCCATTCTTCATGCGGCGCTCATGACCAGGCCATGTGGACATATAAGGAGTGTGAACATTGATGGAGTCTTTGCATCTCCTGGAGAGACAAAGTGTCTAACAAGGAGGTTCGGCCCTGAGCAGAGTATTTGACGAAGGCAGAGCATATTGAGGGCATGAAGTCGCCCTTACTGGCAACTCATCATAGACTTTTTGAATTATTAGACCTAGAGCTTTCAAACTTTTTTTATTAGACCTAGTGTCCTCAACTTTTCTCATGGTTAGGAAACAAAACCAGCAGGAACCATTTATTGAGAGCCGCCATGTTAATTTTTTTGGAACCAGTCTTCACTTTTGCAATGTGGGGCTTTAAGATCCACTTACTTTCCTGCACGCGGTCATGGTTTCACATTTTCTTTTTAAGCATCAACATGCGGCAGCAAGGCAAGAACTGCATCACTCAGCGAGAGTTAACGCCTGAAAATATTATTTGATGTGATTTTTTATTTTATTTTTTTATTTTACAAAGAGCAAAGTTCTGTTTGTTTATTAAAACTTGTACTGAAGCCATCCTGCAGAGACGCTGGTGGGACTTGCAGGTTTACATCGATGGTGAAAACCTAAACTACTTTTATTTAGAAATAAACAGCTGAGAAATGAGCACACCACTGCTTTCATGTTAGAATGAATGAATGAATGAATGAATGAATGAATGAATGAATGAATGGATAGGAGGGCATTCTCATCACCTTCATTAACAATCTCACCGATCATTCAGAATCTGAAGTAAGAATCTGAGGATGATTTTCTGATGGTGAAACCGTGCTCCGACGAAGAAAGACGAGATGATGGAGCCAGGCCTTAGTTCAAAACACAGATCCACTGCTCGCTGTGCAATTGCATGTGTGCACAAGTGAATATGAATAAATGCTCACGAGCGTGTGCACAGAGCCCAGCCCCTGCAGGCCGAGATGTGTCGCCTCTTTGTCTCGTCAGTGTTAATGTGAGCATAGGCAGCCAGGCATGGAGCTGTGACAGATCAGTAGCAGAGCCCCCTCTGTAGAGATGTGACGTTCAAGAGCAATCCAAATTTGTTGAACAGCTCTTTAAAGCAAACGATGGAAACCAAGTCATGCCGTTCTTTTTCCTCGTCTTGTTTCACACAGCTGCAGACACACACTCATCCTTATTTGAGACAAACGACAAGCAAAGGCGAGTTGTTGCACACTTGCACGTGTTGCCGTGTCAGTACGGCTGTAGTGACGTACAACTGCATCACATGACTAATAACTGTCCAAAAGTTTGGCTCTTTTGAACGACTCTTTGAAAGGAACGGATCCTCGAGCTCCTGCTCCCTTCACAGAGCTGTAAATCCCATTCTCACTGCTCTGGAGATCCTTCCCCACCCACCTTCCTGCCTTCAGCACAGAGTTAAACATCCCCTACTGGCCAGGCAAAACCTTTAGCACATTTTTTAATTTGATTTCAGCTTTGAACCTGTCTGTCTCTGGTGCTCAGGCCAGGATGCGTCACTGCACCAGAAGACAGCCGGTGGGCTCTGCTATGGTGGCACAAAACATTAGCTGTGACACCAGGCACCCTAAAACCATTGGGTCACAGCATCACCTGTGGCATTAAGTCTTACAGGAGCACATCTCTACGGTTGGGTTGGATCCAGAATGGGTGCTTATGGTTGTGACAGGAACTAAATCTGCCAGAACATGTACAAAGGTTCTTCGTTAAACTCATCTCTTCGTGCCACCGCTGTGCAGCGTGTCGTTTACTCAGCAAACATCACAGCTTTGTGGCTGGGAAAGAGAAGATGTTCAAAAGACGGAGCAGATGCAGACCTCAGATTTTGTCACGATAACAGATTTTATACACAGATAAGAGTGAACGCAAGCAAACAAGTTTCACATCATATACCTACAGTACCTGGAGGAATTAGTGTTTTGCTTTTTGTGTTCGAGTTCTTTTTTTCCCACAGTATGTGAAAGGTTGAGGTTCATTTGCACATGCAGAAAACACAGACACAGTAGGGTCACATTATTGAATGCAGCTAAAACTTTGCACAGCCTTGCAGGTCAACAACTTAAACACAGATCTTGCATAAACTGTTAGCAATCAACGTTTGTGTTGAGGATGACTCTCATCCACTACCACATTAAAATGTAGCTCAATATCTGCAAAAAGTGCAAGAGTTATATCACAAAAACAGTTAAATCATTATCTGGAAGAAACGTTTCGTCGTTCATCCGAAAGACTTGGTCAGTCTCAGGTCTGGCAACAAAATCTGTCGTATAAGTTGCATCTTATTGATGTTTCAAGCCAGCCTGCAGTGGAATTCCCAGAAACTGGCTTTGCTCATGCAAACGGGACCATCGGTCTAAACCAGGGGTCTGCAACCTGTGGCTCTTGAGCCACATGTGGCTCTTTGGTCCCTCCGCAGTGACTCTTTAAGGATTTGACCAAAATTCACATAAAACTGAATTTTACACAATTTTATCCCCACGACAAAAATTGTATAGTTTTAGCATTTTCCTGTCAGTTCCTTTGCAAATATGTGGATACTAGTACTAATACACAGAGTAAACTACTCACTTTAACTTTATGCTTTATTTCTTCAAAGTAGGAGACTCAATTTCTCTACAATTAAAAACATACACATAAATGGGCACCAGTGACCCCCTTCAACCCAAAAGGAAGCATAGAGTAAAGATAATGGATGGATGGATGGATGGATGGATGAATGGATGGAATCCAGTCTTTTCTTTGTCTCAACATGTAAAAATATCAATAAATGTTAACAATCATTGGATGTTTTTAGTTTCATAATTTCATGCCTACTGGCCAGAAAAGCCCCCTCTAACAAACACAAAGTTGCCCATGGGCCACCAGTTGATAATGACAATTGCAGCTGGATTTGTGGCTCCAGATGTATAATGTATAGTGAGGAAAGGGGCAGAAAGGGCTCTTTTGATCGTAAAGGTTGCAGAACCCTGGTCTAAGCAATCGATCATCGGTGCATAACATTCAATTGTTCTAGGCCTGATGGCTGCTACTCACTGAACCAACCTGAGGACAAGGTGGCCAAACTGTTTAAAGAAAAGTATGTAAGCTCAATCATCCAGGTAAATAAATCACAAAAAAAAATTTAATTGTCATCTGGACTTATTCTTCTAGCCAGTTTTGTCTTCCCTTACTTTGATTTGCTGTGGTGGCCATGTTGATTTGGGTTCACTCCAAATGTTAATCAGTTTTAGATTTACTTCCTGTGATTAATTTCTCAAAGTTTCATTGAAATCTGTCTTTAGTTAATGAGATATTTTGCTAACAGACCTGGCAGTCAAAGCACGCACCCATGCTTGTTTGCCTTTCATGGCAGCAGTCCACAGAAATTGCAGTTCCAGTTGTGTTTCAACAACAGAGCACAAAATTATAATCATTGCAGGCTCATTTCGTATTGTTGTAAACTGATCCACCACCACCACAACAGGCTGTGGGTGGATCTCCACACACATGCATGTCTGATACGTCTGTTCAAGCTCGGCGACGCTCAGATTTACTCATCGGAAGCTTCATGACTCAGTCTGTGCGTGCTGTCAGAGAGTGCATCTACTCATCTGTGCCGTCTGCACACGGTCATGAACACAAAGTGGAAATTGTTGCATGAATTCTCTCTGGTGGTCCTATAAAACTTAGTCTGCTTCCAAGTTTGTTGTGGAGCTTTTATTTTCTTCTTAAAATAAAAACGTCCGGTTAGTTCAAATGTGAGGAAATAAAAAGTGAGACTTTGAAATGTGTATAATCACAACGATAACTTTGATATTAATGTCCAACAATATATTTATGACCATTTCTGCACAAATGACTCTTGTGAATGACGGATTGGAAAACACATGATTCCTCTCTGCTTGATCAAAAACCAAGCATGAAGAGCAGACAGATGTTTTTAGACATCTAAAGTCTTAACCAGGCCAGTGTAGAAAATTCTGCTAAAGTAAAATTAATGCCTAATAATTTCCATTTTAAGCAGCTAAACTCTCTTGGCATCTTTTAAATGATTTTTAAATATTTTTTATTTTACTTTAGCACTATAAACGACAATGCCCTGAAGATGTATTTGCACAATATCTAGTTAAATAAATTAAATTAGTAAATTCTTCTTCTTTTGGCTGCTCCTTCTTCAGGGGTCTCCACAGGGAACTAACTCACACGAAGACTTGGCGATTGTTTTTACGCCGTATGCCCTTATAAATTTTAATTAAATTCTCTTTTAGGTAAAAATGGCTAACTTAAAGGCATCTTAAAGAAATGCGTACCCCTGCCTCCTAATATACTGAATTTGTAATCTAAACATTTCATAATGAAAAAGAAATTACAGTAGTCCCTCATTTATCATGGGGGATCCGTACCCTGAGGACCCGCGATATGTGGAAAAAACGCAAAGTAGGAATAGTAGTACAAGTAGTAAGTAGTTTATTTTAGTATTATATATATATATTAATGTCCAAAGTCTTACCAGACCAGTGTAAAAAATTCTGGTAAAGTAAAATTTATGCCTAATATTTTCCATTTTAAGCAGCTAAACTTTCTTGTCATCTTTTAAATGATTTTTGAAATTCCCTTGATTCCATTGAACATCAGACAGGCCTCTTCCCTGTCTGTTTTTAAATCCCTTCTTAAAACCCATCTCTTCTCCGTGGCCTTTGACACCATCTGAGATTTTGACTCTTAATCATTTTAATTGCTTGTATTATCTGATTGCATGATTGTTTTGTTGTGTGTTCAGCACTTTGGTCCTGTAGGTGTTTAAAGTGCTCTATAAATAAAGCTGGTATGGTATATTAAGGTGTTTTAAACCCTTCCCATGCTCTTGCAATATTCTAAACAGAGTTTCTAAATGCTCTAGAGAATGTCATGATTTCAGCTCTCTGCTCCGCTGCTCTCAGCCACCTGCAAGCGCTCTTGGCCACGCCCACTTCTCCGTTCTGCACGGAGATCAGCTGATCAGCTGCAGCAGAAAGTTTATCCCGCAGTGTGGGCTGCACAAATGTGCAGCAGGTGCTAAATAATTTAATATAATTTATTTTAAATAAAAATTCCATGCCGATTGTGCAGCTCATCCATCAATCAGCCAGTTGTGTGTCATGTCCAATCTTCTTTTGAAAACCCGCGATAGAGCGAGTCCATGATAAACAAATCACGACGTAGCAAGGGACTACTGTAGATCTATTTTAGTCAAACCTGAGTATACATGTTTGTGCTGGTTAAGGTCGATTAGCTGCGGTGGCCATCTTGAGTTGACTCCAGTGTCTGTCTACTGATTGACTGCTGCAAATTTCATGAAATAATTTGGCGTCCAGCAATAATTAGTGCAAATCGACTGTTCAGACTTAATTTTAAGTAGAATGTAAACCAAGAGAGAATAAATGTTTTATCCCTGCCAAGGTGATCTCACCTTCAAAATTGTGTTTTCTATAAATATCTCAAACTTTTTTCATCAAGCATGCATCAAACATCTTAATTAAAAGTCCACTTGAGCTGCCTCCTGTTTGCAAAAGTTCTTCAATCCACCCAGAGGACCCCTGGCTCCTACTCTTAGGTACTCCTGTCACTCATCCGGCCACAGTGATGGAGGTGTGGTGGTGTAGGAGGCGCTGGCGGTGCTTGCCAGCGATGCATGATGGGTTGTGACAGTGGGGGCTGGGCCTGGCGGGCGGTCACCATGCGGCACCATATTGCCGGGCTCCCTGGGGATGAGGGATCAGCACGCCAGCCTTGCCAAGAAGTGCTAATAGGCGCAACACGTCTTGCTTTCACACATTAAGGCGGGCGAAGGGTGACAGATCGGAGCTGTGATACTGCTGCCTGTAAGGAACAAACAGGCCACACCACCCGTTTGCCATGCAGCAAATCCTAATGAGGAAAACATCCCCGGAGTCGAGCGAAAAGCCCACCAATCAGCGAGCTGATATCTCTGCAGACATCTCCATCGCACTCGTGTTAGAGTTTGGAGCTTCACTCTTCACCAGTGTGGCTAAACTCCATATTTTAGCTGACAATAAAGCTGCAAGTGTTAAAGTGGGATCAACACTTTTTGAAGAAGACGTTTTCACCCAACGCAGCCGGGGTCAATCGTACCGCTGCCGGCTACAACACCTTTGTCACTTTTGTTACTAAAACCCACAGCTTGAATGCAGTCTGCTCAGATGAACATTTCAGAGCTCCTGTTCGCTCCCGTCCCGTTACTTCCACCTCAGGGGCCATATGGTTGAGTTGGCAGAACCTCGAGCACCTGCCTCCATTTGTTTGCCTCACAGACTCCTCGGTATTTCTGTCAGGGTTGCTTCAAAAACAGAACGAGAGCCTGGCTTAAAGCTCAAGTCAGTCCAGCTCAAATTTAGTTTATTTAAATTTGTCACTTCTTGTCCCTATTGAGCTCTAAAGGGTAGAAGTGTCCCAGTTCTTTTTGTAAAACAGGCTGGTCTTGCAAGATCTGTTCACACCTGAAGTACGAGTTGAGGACAGCTCTAAACTACCAACCACACCAGGTTCAGCACAATTTCTGTAAAACTGATGCAGTTACAGACGTTTTTGTGCTGGTCGGTGAGCAGTGGTGTCAGGACTTTCTTGTTTTTTGTGTTGATTGTTAAAATGATTCATTTTTGGCTTGTGTTTTGTAGCGATGCACCATATTGGATTTTTGGCCGATATTCGATATGCCGATATGTTAAAACTTATTTGGCTGATAACCGATACCAATACCGATTTTTATTTTTTTCTAGACCTACTTACAGAGACTACATAGCTTTCTCTGCTATTGAATTAAAATACATTATTCTGCATGGTCTTTGTCAGCTTGGCCTGCTACTAAATGCAGATGCCAAAAAAGGGTCTGAAAATGATGCAACACTTCAACTTGGATTATGTTTAATAACTAATTTATTCATGAGATTTACTCTCGCTAACACAATGACATCACTCGAACAGTGCAAATTTCTAAATTTTCACAAATCTAAACTCAACCTGTTCACAAGCGACAAGTGAAAAGCGCATTAGTGTATTAATAGATAAAAATTAACTTAAAACAGAAGCCTTTTATATCGATGAGTTTTATTGATGGAATGACTGATGTCCGATATTTAACTTTATCGCTAATATCAGCCGATACCGATACACGCCAATAATATCGTGCACCCCTAGTGTTTTGTGCTTTTTATGTTTAGTTCTGTTCCTCTGTTAACCCCTGTGCCACAAATCCATTATCCCTGTTCTTTTCCATGGTCTCTTTCTGCTCGTCAATTTGGCCACGCCCACCTACCTGTTCCCTGTTACCATCCACCCACCTGTTTTCAATTGCCTCCTCATCAGCATGTGTGGTTCTCTTCTGTGTCTCCTCGGCTTTGTTTTGCAGTTGTTGCTGCCTCATCAGCCTTTTTGTTTCATTTGTTACATTTATTAGTTTTTCTGTGCGTTTCTAACAATATGTCAGAACAAATGTTTTTACATAAAATACAATAAGACAGAAATCACTCACCTGACTCCAATGTTTGTTTTGGTTTATTTGGCTAAATGAGGACAGCCAGCCTCAATAATTTCAGTTTAAAACTAAATGCTAATTCAGGTACAAGCTGTTTAAATCAAAGGACAGGGGTTTACTGTTTGAGCACTGCACTCGGAAACCTTTGGCTGACCTTTACAACCCTCTTTATTTTGGTAGTTGGAGTGATCTCAGCAGGTATCATACATGCTCTGTCTGCCTCCAAAAAGGTCATTTCTTCCATGTCAGTGGGCCAAAGATGAACTCAATGGTAGTGCGTGTTTGGCATCTGGGAAGATACTGTAGTGAAGACCCTTGTAATATGTCAGAGGCTGTCTGCTCTTGATTAAATATTAAAGTAGAAGTCAGTGCTCAGAGTCAGAGCTGCTTCTTCGTAAAATAACTCACTCCTAATACAATCTGCAGTTACCTTCTCCAATATTGATAATGTGTTCTGAGCAAGCACACGCTAACGAGGACGTGGATTGGGACACTGCGCAACGCTAAATGTTTGATATATTGGATTCTGTGGAACATCTGCAATTTAACAGTGAAATGTTAATGCCAGATTATGAAAATGAAGTAAATGATTCATGGAGATGGTGGCTCACCTCTGTGTCACCCTTAACGCTGGTGGCAGGGCCAATCTAGAGTCCGACACAAGTCACATGACTGGTGGTTGGAAAAAATGAACTTCTCAACAAAACAAAGAAACATCCATCCATCCAACCATCCATTTTCTTCCGCTTATCTGGAGTCGGGTCACGGGGGGTAGAAGCCTAAGTAGGGAGGCCCAGACTTCCCTCTCCCCAGCCACTTGGTCCAGCTCCTCCGGGGGAATCCCGAGGCGTTCCCAGGCCAGCCGAGAAACACAGTCCCTCCAGCGTGTCCTGGGTCTTCCTCTGGGTCTCCTCCCGGTGGGACGTGTCCAGAACATCTCACCAGGGAGGCGTCCAGGAGGCATCCTAACCAGATGCCCAAGCCACCTCAACTGGCTCCTCTCGACGTGGAGAAGCAGCGGCTCTACTCTGAGTCCATCCCGGCTCTCCCTTAGAGATAGGGTGAGAACAAAGAAACAAACAGAACTGATCATCCTTTTTACGTCTGTTATGGTCTGGCTCAAGGACCATCACGAAAAATGTTTTATCCAAACTGACGAGTAAGGTCAAGCTAGGTGTTAGCGTTACATGCTATGTTCGGTTTAAAGAACAAGTAGAGCATCTGGAACAGCAGATGGTGATATTTGTCATCCATCCATCCATCCATCCATCCATCCATCCATCCATCCATCCATCCATCCATCCATCCATCCATCCTCTTCTATATCTATAGTTGAGTTGCAGAGGCTGCCCTGAGAGGAAACCCAGACCTCCCTGTCCTCAGCATCTCCCTTCAGGTCCTCCAGGGAGATCCCATGGTGTCCCCAGCCCAGAGAGGATGTATAATCTCTCCAGCAAGGTCTGGGTCTGCTCTAAGGTCTCCTCCCAGCAGGATGTCCTCCTAATCAGAAGTCCAAATCACCTCAGCTACTTGCAGCTCTCACCGGCTTCTCACTTTCTCTACAAAGGAAGCTAATTTTAGCCATTCAAATTCTGTCTTTGTTTCCTCTCTTTCTTCTGTCGCTCCATCTTCCTGTCTATTATGTCATCACTCGTAAAGATCACTCCCTGATACCTGAACTCCTCCTGTCGAGGTAAAGACTCACCTGGACAAACCTTTTCCTGGTTGGGGACCATGGCCTCAAATGTCAACTTTCTTATTAAAGAAAAACAATTGAGCGATTTCTCAACATTAATTAGAATAATTCTGGAGTGACAAATCGCCCATATGTTGAAAAAAAAGCCACTTTTTCACAAAGTTTTTATTAAAACAGGCCTTTCCTTTTGAACGGGAGTTTCGTTATCAAAGATTTATTGTTGACGTGCACAAATGATGCAATTGAAAATGTTGGCCTGCACAGGAGCAAGCAAAGAGACTTGAATGATTCTTGTAGACTGGTACAAAACAAAGGGTTTTGCAGTTGAGGAATTGTGCTATTTCCTGTAAGGGTTGCCAAGACATCACACAATACAGAAACGGCCACATTCTGTAAATTTTACAAATATTTATTTACAAGCGTTAAAACTCGATTCAAAGAGTGTTTCATTGCTTCACAATGCCTAGGTAACCGTTGGCGACTAGCTGTAGACACGAATATGCAAGAAAATACACAAATATTTACTTGGAATTGTAATGTATCGGATCACAATTTGTCTTTTGTTCAAAACAAAGTCTAGCCAAAAGTTGCAGAATAGAAGCTAAAAGCAGAAAAGACTATCTTAAAGCTAAAAGTAGCACAAAAAAATAGTGTTTGCTGAAGTAAATAAAAATGTTTGTGGAGGAATTGGAGGGATCTCAATGTATTTGTATGGGAAACATATTTGTAAGTAAAATGAAAAATGTAGAAAGTGTAAAAGTTATGAAACCTAAAGTCACAACATCCTTTTGAAAAAGCTGAACGTTTTGTTTTAAGAATGGCTGAAATAGTGCAACGTGTGCAGAAGATTGGTTAAAAAAATGTTTAGTGGAAAACAAAAGAATCTAGAGAAATTGCATTTCATGCAAAAATGTAGTGTGAGCTTATTGTAGAAGAACTTGCTGAAAAACAGCTGAAATTAGCTTAAAAACATGCTGAATTGTAGCTGAAATGGAAGAACAAGCCTAAGTAAGAAGAAAGAACACATTTGCTGAAATAGGTTTAAATATGCAGAAATGAGTATAAAAATTTGGAAATGTGCTAAAAAATACTTAAATTAGCAAAAAGGAGCTGAAAAGCATAAAGAAGCTTAAACTACCAGAAGGAAGAAAAAATAGCTTAAATGAAATCAAACAATGTGGAATTAGCTGAAAAAGATTAAATGAGCTAACAAACGGGTAAATAGTAACTGAAATAACAGAAAAAATTGAAAGTAGCAGAAATAATGAAAGGAGCATAACAAGCTGAAATTAGTAAGTTAATTAGGTTGAAAGTAGCAGAAATTACCATGAAAAATTTGCATTTATCTGAAATTGGCTAAAAAAAAAATGCTAAAAAGGTAGCTGGAAAGGTAGAAGCAGTTTAAATTTGCAGAAGAAAGCAAAAAGATAATGTTTGCCTAATTGGGCGGAAAGAAGCAGAAATTAGCACAAAAAAGAGGAAATTATCTTAAAAGAAAAAGCTGAAATTAGCGAAAAACAGCTGAAAAGTAGCTAAAAAAGCAGAAAGAAGCTTAAATTACCGGAAGGAAGTGGAGAGAGCACATTTTTGCTGAATTTGGGCTGACAAAAGTTGAAATGAGTGCAAAAAATTTAGAATTAGCTGAAAAAAAAACAAAAAAATTGCAAAAAAGCAGCTAAATAGCAGCTGAAACAGCAGAAAAAGCTGCAACTTGCAGAAATAAGCTGAAAAGAGCATAACAAGCTGAAACTATCTGAAAGAAGTTAGAAGAAGCACAAAAATGTTGTATTTAGCAGAAAGAATCTGAAAGGAGCACAAAACAGCTGAAAGTAGCTGAAAAAGTTTGCAGAAGGAAGCTGAAAGCAGCTGAAGCAGAACAAAATGTGAAAGGAGCAGTAAAAGGTTGTAAAAAGATCTAAAGTTTTGAAGGATGTAAAATGAGCTCAGTTCATTTTCTATGAGGGGAAAAATGTTAGAAAAGGCTAAATATTTCAAGAAGCTAAAGTTTCACCAACACCAAAAGTCATAGCAGGATTGTCCTGAAAGAGCTGAACATTTTGATTAATGATTTGTTGAAATAGCACTAAAATTGTGGAGCGAGAAAGATGCTGACAAACGTACAGAAGCAAAATGATCACAACAGAGTGAAAGCTCCATGAACGTCCAGACAATAAACAAGTTTCAGTCTTGACATCTTTCTTCTTCCGTCGGTTTACTAATAAACTTGACCGGTGATTTTTGTCCTGTTTTCACTTGGATGTCAAACCCCACCCCTCATCCACTCGTCCATCCCCTCCTCCACCCTCCCCATCGTGACGCCTGCGGCCCCCGGGGCCATGCTATGCCTGCTGAAGCGCTGTGCTGTGAACGAGTTCGCTGCCTGCCATCAATATGGGTGAGTTACAGAGGTCAGCGGTTCAAACGCAGTTCACCGACACTCGCCGGGCCTCTCCCCGTGCAGATTGAAGTGTTGGAGCGTGTCGGCGTGTGTTGGTGCTGCATCCTCGTGCAGACGCCTAACTGTGTGGTTGGGACTTCATCTCCATGCGTGATGCTGCTGGTGTGACTTCAGACGCTCTGTAACCGTGGTTTCCATCTCTGCCCTGATTTCTGCACGCCAACATCATGAACGTGAGGGACACCGGCACTGATTCCTGCATACAGCAGGTGCTGAACGTTTGATCAGCTGCATCACTGCTTCAAACTCAGAGGAACCTGTCACAATCAGCTGCTGCAGTCTGTGTTCAATCAGCTTTGAACATCCAAGAATACACAGTTCTAATACGAGCAAGCCCCTTTGTTTTGCATGTGTTCGCAAAATTACAAAAGGAGATGTAAAAACGGCTTATATTGACTGATAAGCCCAAACTGAGGCGTTCCTGAACTTAAAACTGCTGCTTTAGGATGAAAAATATATCAAACAAAATGATCTCGACATCACAGGTTCATGTGAAGAAGAGCAAAAGAAAGAAAGTTAGGGTCCATAAACCATTAGATAAGTGTTTTTAGGTCCACCATCTTCAGAAGCTAAGGTTTTATTAAGTATATTAATCTGCTGCAACATTTAAATGTAGCTGTATGGCAAACAAGAGAGGACAAAAATCTTCACAGTCTTGTTTAAACTTTTATTAATTATCATCTGCCGCTGAAAGGCAAGAGGCGCTTTCCCTCTTGTCTTTGTACTTTTATATATATTTTTCTTTTGGCTATTCCTTCTTCAGGGTTATGTGCAGCGAGTCATCCTCCATCTCTGTCCTCTTTGTCCTCCTTGTCCTCTGTCCTCACTCCAACTCCATGTCCTCTCTAACTGCATCCATATACTGTATCTCCTCTTTGGCTTTTTCCTGGTAGCTTCATTTCTAACATCCTTCTACCAGTATACCCACTGTCCTTCCTCTGGACATGTCCAAACCACTGTCTCTCCTCTGGACATGTCCAAACCACTGTCTCTCCTCTGGACATATCCAAACCACTGTCCCTCCTCTGGACATATCCAAACCACTGTCCCTCCTCTGGACATGTCCAAACCACTGTCGCTCCTGTGGACATGTCCAAACCACTGTCCCTCCTCTGGACATGTCCAAACCACTGTCTCTCCTCTGG
>NC_056514.1:38562373-38565931 GCF_014905685.2 Nematolebias whitei | reverse complement strand
CCACTGTCCCTCCTCTGGACATGTCCAAACCACTGTCTCTCCTCTGGACATATCCAAACCACTGTCCCTCCTCTGGACATATCCAAACCACTGTCCCTCCTCTGGACATGTCCAAACCACTGTCTCTCCTGTGGACATGTCCAAACCACTGTCTCTCCTCTGGACATGTCCAAAGCATCTCAGTCTGGCCTCTCTAACTTTACCTCCCACTTGTTTTACAGCTGTTACCAAACCATCTCTGACTCGTGCCCATGCGTCGAGTCTCTTTAGAGATGAATTGGACATGTAGGCCTGTCACGATAACAAATTTTGTCTCAGAAATTATTGCGATAAATGATGATTGTAATTATTGTCAAATTTCAGAAGAAATGTTGGTTAATTTGTTTTGCATGCAGTACCTTTTTTCGACCACTGGATGGCTGTATAAGACTGTTTGAACCAAGGGATGGATAGTGAGGGAGCAAGCAGCGTGTCTCTTTAAGAAAAATGGGAAGGAGGCCCCTTGACGTGACATGGGCTGTCTCTCCGGCCTTTTCTTCGGTTCTCAAAATGGCGGACACCAAGTGTGGCTTGAGCTCTTTAGCATTTTTCACACAAAGTTTTGAATAAAAAAATCAGTAAACAAGTTCTCAACTTCTTTTTGCAGAGAAAAACCGCTTTTTACACAAAGGCACGGGTTTCAACCGTAAATTTTGGAGCTTCGACAAGACGGAGGTTGTTTCTCGAGGTCGGTCTGTTATCTTAGCTCGTAGCTTAGCTTCTCAGCTTAGCTCCTTTTAACGTGATTTTGGACGGTTAAAACGGATTTTAAAAAGAAAAGAGTAAGGGAGGGGTCAGTGAAGAGCACCGGAGTTGAGTCTTTTGTCATCCAGTGTCTTCAGTAGAAAGAGAGAGACACGAAGAAACGATAAAGCCGATAAATAAAAATAAGGTCGATAATTTTCATTTACCATGCGATTAATTGATTTATTGTTTATGGCGACATGTCTATAGACCGGCCTGCTGCAAAGTTCAGATGAATCTGAGGCTAGCTGACACCTTTCAAAAGAAGTGGAGAAAGTTTTTGGACTATTTAATTTGATCAACAAAATTCAAGCAACAGACCTCGGCAGCTCGTGAATCCCTCCGATCGCCCCTAAACGATGCTCACCAGCTAATCTCCAACAGACCCGAGTTGTCTCAAAAGAAATGGCCATAAATTTGACAGATTGGGATAAAACTTGGTGTGGTAGTCGCTGAGAGTCATTCTCAAGCCTTTATTTTGAAAGTGTGTGTTGTTTTCATTAAGAGACTAAAACCTGTGAAGCTCGAGGACACATAAAGAGAAAAGTTTAACTTTGACACTTTTTGCACAAATGATTCTGAGATCGCCATCAGTAAAATTAAAAGGCAAAGTAAACCTCACGAGCTCTGGAATCTCCCACCTTTAAGATATAAATTTCCCATTAAAAGAAGGAAAACAACCCGTTTGTTTTGTAGATGATCAACCTGTAAGTCTAACTTGGCTCCAGAAAGCTGTGATGTGGCAGCAGAGGATGAAGTCCTGCGGTTTGTGTGGTTTATGTGGCCACCTAGTGGGGCGGCTGCATCACGTCCCACATGGAAACCAAACGGAATGGAAAACCTCTTCTGCCTCAGAGCTGATGATTCACTGCTCTGTTCAAGACATTGTTTCAAAGTGAAACATCATCACGATCAGGATTTAAGCACTTTACTTAACGTTTATAGGGATAATCTCAAAAATTCAATTCAAATTCAAAAATACCTTATTAATCCCAGATGGAAATTTTATCAATTAAATTCAAATTATATTATATATCAAATTATATCTGTGCATTAAGTTAGATTTCTCCAAAACAATCTATTCTTTTTTTCTGGTTTTGCATGAAAATGATGCAGAGGGAAACATTTGGCTCCTATGCGACCACTTCAAGCTCCAGAATAAACTTCAGCGCCTGCTGGTTTTAGATTTTTGACCATTGAGTGAATCTTTGACGCTGCAACATTTTATGTTTGCAGCTAAAACCATCAGGGGTCATTTCAGTGCATGAAACTCTGGTGAAGATTCTCAGTCATCCAGGACATGGTCAATTCAAAAAAGTTCAAGACAAGATCATCTGGACTTTATTTGTAACAGAAGACGTTTCGCTTCTCATCCGAGAAGCTTTCTCAATTCAAAAGACCGGGAGTGTGGGGTTTGAGTTATAAAGCTGAGGTAAGATACATACATACATATGCAGATTGATCTATCACACCTCACAGGGTTCGTAAGGTCTTTGCTCAAGACATTGTTTCAAAGTGAAACATTATCTCGATCAGGATTTAAGCACTTTACTTGAAGTTTATTTGGATAATCTGTGCATTAAAAGTTAGATTTATCCAAAACAATCTATTCTTTTTTTCTGGTTTTGCACGAAAATGATGCAGAGGGAAGCATTTGGCTCCTACATGCGACCACTTTGAGCTCCAGGTTAAACTTCAGCACCTGCTGATTTGAGATTTTTGACCACTGAGTGAATCTTTGATGCCGCAGCGGTTTGTGTTTGCAGTTAAAATCATCAGAGGTCATTTCAGTGCATGAAGCTGTTAAAAAAACAACACAACCACAAAGTTTCCTGCCATGTTGCCAAACTGCTTCGACTCATCTTCACTGTCGTTTGCTGCTCCCCTGCGCCGATTTGTCCCATTTTTTAACATTTAATGGGCTCTGTGTCTAAAAAGTATCCATGATGCTACACTCAACAGGCTCATGGTCCAGTTACAAAAATAAAATCAGCTTTTTTCATCAAACAGGGAGGATTCATTCAGATTCAGGAGATTTATTTAATTTTTGTTTGTTTGTTTAACGTAAGCCAAAACTGAGGCGGTAATAATGTTTTTATTTGATTTTGATTGTCACATCTTTTACAAGGTTTGACTCCAACTAGCATTGTTTTCATCATAAGATGGTTTTAGTTTAAAACTCTTTAATTTTCACGTGCACAATGGAATAATGCGTTTTTGTCTGACAAAAATTAACAACTACATCAAGACATTTGTTAAACGTAGTAAACAAACTGAGGAGATTCTCAAAGAATTGTTTAATATCTATCATGTGAAAACAAATAAATGTATAAATGCACATTTAAAGAACTTATATTGACACCATAACACAGATTAAAATCACAGAGTTACATAGATCCATTAGAAAATCTGTGAGGATCCACTTCTCCCCCACCATAACCTTCAGCACTGGCTCCCCTCAGGGCTGTGTGTTGAGCCCCCTCCTGTTCACTCTGCTCACGTATGACTGTGCACCTACCCATCCAGGCTGTCATATTGTAAAGTTTGCAGATGATACAGATGTGGTGGGATGCATCACAAACAATGAAGAGTCCAGCTACAGGCTGGAGGTGGAACACATTGAGAGCTGATGCAGGAAGAACAACCTTCACATCAATGTGAAAAAGATGGTCGTGAACTTCAGAAGGAACAAACACACCTACATCCCCCTGAACACAAGAGGATCTGCAGTGGAAGTGGTCTCCAGCTACAAGTACTTGGGTGTACACATGAATG
>NC_056514.1:38550243-38557373 GCF_014905685.2 Nematolebias whitei | reverse complement strand
GGGGGGCAGGTTGAAGGGAGGTGTCCTGCCTGATGTTGGGGGGGCAGGTTGAAGGGAGGTGTCCTGCCTGATGTTGAGGGGCAGGTTGAAGGGAGGTGTCCTGCATGATGTTGGGGGGGCAGGTTGAAGGGAGGTGGCCTGCCTCATGTTGGGGGGGCAGGTTGAAGGGAGATGTCCTGCCTGATGTTGGGGGGCAGGTTGTTCCACAGTTTGGGGCCCATGACTGAAAAAGCCCGATCTCCTCTGAGCTTCTTGTTTTTGGAACAGCCAAAAGCAGCTGATCAGCTGATCTCAGGGCCCGAGAGGGAAAGTAAAGTTCCAGAAGCTCAGAGAGGTGAAGGGGTGCGAGGCCATTTAGGCATTTGAAGGTCAACAGAAGAATTTTAAAGACTATCTTCGTACGAACAGGGAGCCAGTGAAGGGAGGACAGAACTGGAGTAATATGTTCAGACCTACGAGTTCCGGTTAAAAGTCGAGCAGCAGCATTCTGGACGAGCTGAAGACGTGAGGTGGAGGCCTGGCTGATCCCAGCATACAGTGCGTTGCAATAGTCCAATCGGGTCGTGACAAAGGCGTGGACTAGTTTCTCAAGGTCGGGTCTGGACAATACTGGCTTGAGCTTAGCTACCTGTCTGAGTTGGAAGAAGCTTTTCTGCAGAACAGTTGATTTGTTTGTCAAACTTGAAGTCAGAGTCTAAAACCATCCCAAGATTTTTACCAGACTGCTTCAGATTATGTGACATTTATGTTGTATATAACATTGATGTGTTGTGTTCAAATGAATTGTACGGGATTATATAATATAATAATTAGGGATGCACGATATTGGATTTTTGGCCGATATCCGATACGGATATTTTATATACGTTCCTTGTTCTAGAATTGCGCCGCTCCAGGTGGCTGCATGTTGGAGCAGCTCTGTTACTTTCATTCTGAGATTTTGCTTTTGGAAACTTTAATTCTTCTTTTTCTGGGTGTAAATCACATTTTTTTGGATGATTGTTTCCTCTGGTATCAGATGCTGTGCAGCTGGAAGGATTTTTACTGAAACTTTTTTAGTTTTGGACATTTGTTATGATGCGTAACCATGGCAACAAGGCAGTTTTCTACAACATCTCAAAAGCTCAAATAATATCTCAACTACAGCACAAAATCTCAAATGAGTTGAAAAGGATGCTCTGTGGACGCATTCTCATCTACCTGCCAGCTGTGCTCGAGTGCCTGACCACTGAGATCCTGGAACTAGCAGGAAACACGGCTCATGACAGCGGAAGGACAGGATCGTCCCTCGGCACCTACAGTTGGCTGTCCACAGCGACGAGGAGCTCGGCAGACTGCTGGGAGGCGTGGCCATCACTCTGGGAGGAGTTCTGCTCAGCATTCGGGCGGTCCTACAGCCCGGGGGAACCGAGAGGCCAGCTGAGTCTGGGTGGACGGATCGGACATCATCTGCAGCCAGTTTCTTAGGATCCACTGTGGGATGGACCTTTACAAGAGATCCTTCCTGTCTACAGACCTCAGCATCTATAACATCTCTTAATGAAATGAAGATAACGAGTTACAACAACAAATAATTTCCCTTTAGGATTAATAAAGCATTTTTGAATTTGAATTTTTTTATTTTTTGTCAGGACATATCCCTCTTATTTAGGCTTATTTGATACAAAAATTGTGCAACAGCTGTAAGAGTTGGTGACATATATTCAGTAACAGCCATATGCATAGCACTTTGACTTATATTAAATGGAAAGTGTTATCCCCAGTCACTGCACATCACGTGGCGTCTCTGGGCAGCACGCCTCATCCCCAAAATGCCTCCCGGGCGCTTTCAATAGCTGCCCACTGCACCACCTGGTGGTGGATGGGTCAAATGCAGAGACTAATTTCGCCATTGTATGGAAACATACAGTGCTGACATTGTGATGACATTATTATTATTATTATTAAATGTTATTTATTAGCATTAGTCACCTGCGATGCTGTCTCACTTGTGGAGGCTTGTTCCAGGTTCCTATAGCTGCAGTGTGGGATCCTCTGCACTCCTGTGCATGAAGGACAGACTATTTAAGTTAAAATATTTTGTCTATCCATTGTGCCGTAAGACTAATCATGCTAACGGAGCTAACACGACGTTCAAATGTCTGTGGTAAAACTCACCCAACAAGTCGTGCTATCGACTGTTAGCTTCTCAATGACGTCGGAAATGACGGCTTGTAACTCGGGAAACGTTACGTTGAAAAAATATCTCAGACTGCGGACGATGTAGCGAGGCTCAACGTAGTCCATAAATCTTGGGAATCCGACATCCTCACCAACGAAAAATGAAACTTCCACAGCGCCGACATTTTGAATTTTCCTCTCCGCCGTGAGATCGGGTAGACGCACGTGACGTCATCAAGTTGCGCTGCCGCTGCAGGCTGACACAACGCCTTTTATATCGGCGAGTTATTTTAATGGAATGGCCGATGTCTGATATTGAACTTTAACGCTAATATCGACCGATACATGCCGATATCGTGCATCCCTAATAATAATATAGAATTGTATTATATTATATAACGTATATGTGTTGTGTTCAAATGAATTGCATTAAATTGACTGTGACCAGATTTGATTCTGGATTTGTTTTGAACTGGATTTGGTCTTATTTTGGTTATTTTTATCGTACTGCACCCCAGATTATTTTAGTTGTAGATTGTCACTATATAAATTAACTGAACTGAAAATGAACGTGCACAACGTCAAAGACCATTTTAATTCTGTGAGAACAGGTTATACAACCTGTGCATTATATATCATGTGCATTTAAGCTAATATGTAAAATACTTATTTATACTAATTCATCCTACCTACACTGTTATATTCTACCATGTTGTTGTTTACTATATTAATTTTGGACCTTGTAAATATTATATTTCTTTCCCCTTTAGTTTATTTTGCACTTTTATTGCATGCTTTAGTATTTTTCATATTATTTTTTTAGTGAGTCGCATCGGTTCTTCTCATCCTGAACATTTCATTGCACTGTACGTCACTGCATATGACAAATAAACAACAACCTATTGTTCTTGCAGCGACAAACTTGTCATTTATGGGTAATTTGTTCGTTTATGTCTGATAAAATTTTAAAAAAATTAAAAAACACGCTGAGAAAACTAATCTGTATAAAATCTTTGTAACCGACACGATTCCAGGGTTCCAAAGAGTACTGATAAAAATTTATGCTTTTTCATGCAAATCACTAGTTTTAAATTGATTTATCTTTGCCTTTTATTGCATTTGACTTTTTTTTAAACAAGCTTTAAATCATCTGTGATATTTGCAATTGAGTTAATGTATATTAAAAACAAGACTATCTAATCTGTTCTCTTTAAATTCTTCCCTGAATGACATCAAGCTTCTGTCAGTCAAACAAAACAGGATGCGAGCTGCAGCCGTGACACCAAACCATCAGAACTGGACCAAAAAGACGTCCCACCAGGAGCTGTTTCAGTGCAAGTTTATTATTTACAATATGTACAGAAAGACGTTCTGTGGTGGATTTCCACTTTCTTTTTTTATTCATCCTGCTCACAGAGTCCTTGAATGCCAGCAGGGTTGTTCTACCACACATTAGTTACACATTATTTCTCATTAGTGTTTGTGGAGAGTTCATTAGTGCTGAGGTCCCTGTGTGCACCCGAGATAAAAAAAAACAAAACAGCCTGACTCACAGAGTTACTTACAGGTGGTTGGAGCTTTACAAAGAATAAAAAATCACATTATTTGTGTCATTCTTTGATGGAGGTGGTCTCCTGAGCGGACCACTGGGAGACAATTCATGAAAACCAAACATTAAACTGATCAGATTTATTTCTTATCCTGAGTTTCCTGTTAGGACATAAAAACAAGAAGGCAGAAGAAAGTCCAAAACTAACAAAATCAACTCCTGAATATCAGTGAACGGTTGTGCAGCGTACTGACTGAGTGACCTCAGTGCTGCTCGAGTAAGCGAGGATGCGTTGCCGTGTAAACATCCGTGTGCATGAGCACATGCACACAGGGCGTGATCGCTCTGCAGATGCTGGCTGGAAAGCTGTGGTTATCAACCTGCAGGTTCTATTAACCACAACGCAGCACGCTCACACACCCGTACCGTGAATTATGCCTCGGCTTTGTTGAGAACACAGGAAATAATTGGTTATCCGATTGGCAGAGAGCATCGATCTGCTTCCTTTAAAAATAAACAACTTTTTCCATTTTTTAAAAAGAATGGTTTCCAATTTCAACGATTGTGGTTTGACTTTTCTCAGGTTGAACAACTCAGATATTAAGAAATGAGGTTTTGTGGAAAGCTTATGAACAATTAGTATCTTACCTGCTGTAGATGGCTCCCTAAACTAACCCAAGTCAAAGAAATTATTTATTTCTGGCCAAACTAACGATCTAACAGCTGGTCTGAGTGAGACGAAAACCCAAGGACAGTCGCTTTGGTCTTTGCACCTCTGTCAGTCTTGAAATGCACGGGTGTTCCAGAAGATATATTTCAATTCAATTCAATTCAGTTTATTTATATAGCGCCAAGTCACAACAGAAGTTGTCTCAGGGCACTGAACAGATACAGTAGTCCCTCGTTTATCGCGGGGGATCCGTACCCCGAAGACTCGCGATAAGTGAAAAACTGAAGTAGGAATAGTAGTACAAGTAGTAGTTTATTTTAGTGTGTGTGTGTGTGTCTATATATATATATATATAGACGCACACATATGGGGATGTATATGTATGTATGTATATATATATATATATATGTATATATATATGTATATATATATATATGTATATATATATGTATATATATATATGTATATATACATATATATATATATATATATATATATATATATATATATGATGTCAGCTCCCTGCCTCCTCTGCTCTCAGCTACCTGTAAGCGCTCTTGGCCACGCCCACTTCTCTGCTCTGCATGAGAACAGCTGATCAGCTGCAGCAGGAAGTTTATCCTGCAATACGGGCTGCACACAGGTGCAGGGAGAAGCTTTTTCTGCAGCTCTGGGCTGCACAAAGGTGCTGAATAATTTTAAATAATTTATTTTAAATAAAAATTCCATGCCGATCGTGCGGCTCATCCATCAATCAGCCAGTTGTGTGTCATGTCCAGTCATATTTTGTAAAACTGCGATAGTGCGAATCCGCGATAAATGAACCGTGAAGTAGCGAGGGCCTACTGTGTGTTTAAAAAAACAAGTTAAATATTGTGATATTCCTGCAGGACGTTTCTCAGGGTGCACCAGAAGTGCTACAGCAAGCTGCTACTGCTATTTGTGCTTGTAAATAACCATGTAATGCAAACTGACAGTAAAATAAAGGTTTAGAAACAAAGTTTGCATTAATCATTATGATTAGTTTAAGACTCAAACAGTCCACTTTATTCTTTGCAGCACTCAGGCAAGTTCCCTTAAAACTAAAACTGTAAAACTTTGGAAATGTTTCCTTTTCTAGTTTATAAGACTCACACATCAGAGAGTTGGTTTTAAGACTACACCACTGAAACAAAGTCATTTTAACCACTTTAAGGAAAGAATAACTAAAAAAGGTAAAATGGCTCCAAACCTGGAGTCTCTCGACAATCAATTAAAGCTCATCACGTCCAAAGAGCACCATGGCTGGACCAACAATGAGTCCAGGAAGAGCTCTTACATAAAACTTTATAGGAAGACTTTGTTTTGGTTTATAGATGATAAATGGAATGAATATTAATTAAGTCATAGTTTGAAGTAGCCTCTGCAGCTCCAAAGAATCCACCACTCATTGGTCAAAAATCACAAGTTAGTGTCTTATAAGTCAAAAGTAACGCTCTTTAGGATACACGCAACAACAGAACAAGAATAAAGTGAAAGTTCGCATAGCAAAGTTCGTAATTAAATAAATTAAAAACTACACAACAAACAAAACAAATATATACAAAAAAAGTATTACTGACAGCAGGGCTGAGCAAAGTTTTCATAGTCTGGGAACTGGAACAGATCTGACATGCCGGTGTTCATTATTTAGTTTTCTAAACTAGCAATAAAGTTCACCAATTCATCAAAGAGTTATCTACTACAGGTAAGATATTAACAGTTCATAAACGCTCCACAAAACCCCGTTAGTCGCATCAGTTGATGATAATTCTCAGTAAAAACAAACTAATATGCACATTAAACTGTTCTGGACAGATTTAAAACCTGCAGTGAAACATTTCCACCATCAGGCTGTGAAAGTCGTGCGACATCTTGGTCAGTAAAAGTGGAAAGTTGTGTAACTTGTGTGTAACTTCACGTTTAGTGTGTTGGTTTATACATGCGTATAGATTTACAGACACTTCAATTTGAAGTTGTGGAATATTAAAGTACACGTTGCCTCAGCCTTAAACATTTACAAAGTACGTGTCTGTACAAAACTTTAAATATTTGTACACGGAGACATGAGTTGACACAGTTTTTAGTTTTTTTTTTTAATTTAAGAGTCAAATGCTGCCTGGAAATCTGTATTTAAAGGACAATTCTGCTCCATTTCAGTCGTCCAGACCTCAGAGCTGTAATGAGGTAATGATGCCCAGAGCTGATGTAATAGTAGCAGAACTGTGCGTAAATCTTTAGGCTTCTTTGCACCGCACCCTCTTTCTTGTGAAATTCAGAGCAGTTTTCAGGGATTCCCCCAGGAAATGGGTTTGTGGAGGTGGCGAGCACCGTTTTCCTCACTACCTCCACCCCATACAACAAAGAAAAGAAAAAAAAAACATCTAGATTTCAACGTTTTGTCACAAAAATGATCAATAGCTCCTGGTCTATTTGGTCATGAGGGCAAATAGAAAGAAAAGTCATTAATGCACTTAAAGCATTTATTTAAATTTAATCCAGTTATTTATACGGCACCAATTCAGAACATAGGGCTCTGCACAAAAACATAAAAAAATTAAGAAATTAGTAAAAGTTTACGCAAGCCAGCAGATTGAGTCAAATCATCTTTTTTCTTCATAATCTCCCAATTAATCTCACTTTTATCAAGAAGCTAAAGAGGAAAATAGTTTTTATTTATGTTTGTAAACCATCTGGATAAAATCTAACCATTATATATATATATATATATAT
>NC_056514.1:38458055-38550143 GCF_014905685.2 Nematolebias whitei | reverse complement strand
ATACATAGTAAATGTACATCCAATGATAATTTCCCGAGTGTTATAATAAAATCTATCTAGTGGTTCATGAGATATTTTGCTAACAGACAGAGTTGGCAACATTTAAACAAATTTCTTGGCCAGTCTGTATGAACACATGTTGTGGGCGACACAGTTACATGATCGCCCGCTGACATAAAGGTGAGCAATAACTTAACTGTGTGTTTACTGAAGAGATGTTAAGTTCAAATATTTAGATACAAATCAAGTTTGTAAACTTTATAACAGAGTCCGTGTTTGGGAATAAATGATTTTATTATTTAAAGATGCGTTAGTGTTTGATCGGTGGTTTTAGTTGTAAATGTGACAAATTGTGTGTTTTTTTTTAGACATTTTCAAATCAAATCTTAAATTTTTCTGAAACTGAAACATCAGTAAATCAAACGTCAACAGCAATTAAAATGTTTCAAATAATCTGGTCTCGAGCTCAGATTTGAGAGAGAAAGGAAAGTTCTTGGTGCAGACCACGACCGCCTGCACTTCAGGAGAAGTTTCTGCTTCAGTCAAATCAGAAGTACTGAAATCCCCGTCCTCTAACCTGTACATGTTCACCACGAACCCACAATTATGACTGAAAATGTTCAGCTTTCTTCTTTTACAGCACATAATCCAAATTACAGATAAAATCTCTGACGTTTGAAAACAGACTAAAGGTTTTATTTGTTTAATTACTGAGAAAAAAAAGGAGTCTTTGAGTTTTATATTCATCAAACTGACGACAAGTTTCAGAAATCTCAGCTCCTCGGTCTGTGAAACCATCTTCTGCTGCAAACTTACACATCCAGCTGTGGGAAGACTCGACTCCTTTTATTTATTTATTTATTTATTTATTTATTTATTTATTATTTTGTAAACTATGCACTGAAAAAATGGCATTTAAATAAATGTAAGAACGATCCACTACACATTGACCAAGTTCTGCAAGATCTTCGCTTGAAAGGTCATTATTATTTTTAACCATTACCTGTTTGTCTGTTAGCAAAATATTGGACAAGTTGTTATGAAACTTTCAGAAAGCAGAGGCCGGCGTGTTGTGTGTGGGTGCTGCTGACTTGACGGTTAACAACGACATCCTGAAATAAAATCAATTGAATAAACAAAACAAAAAAACCCAAACCTAAATCAGCTAAAATCTAGCGGGGGGGAGGGGGGTCCTGGCTGAAAACCTCAGATTATGACATCTGTGGAGGGTGTAATTTGACAAAATTAAATAAATACATACACCATGAAATAAACAAACGTAATGTCAAATTAAATAAAAAATGTACCATTAAATAATTAAATGTATCATTTAATTATTTAATACATAATTAAGCGTCCCATTAAATAAGTAAATGTACTTTTTAAATAATGACCTTAAATAATGTAATTTTTCATTAAATTTTTCATCTAAAAATAAATTTTATTATTTCACTGTGTATTTATTTATTTCAGGGCTCTCGGGTATGGAGGGTGGAATGTGACAAAATTAAATAAATAAATACATCATGAAATAAATGAATAAATAATTGTAAATATGCAATTAAATAAATATGCAATGAAATAACTAACTGTCCTATTAATAATGTATCATTTAATTTAGCACATCATTAAATAGTTAAATATACAATTAAATTATTAAATACACAATTAATTAATTAAATACCCCATAAAATAAATAAATGTACCTTTTAAATTATGACATTAAATATTTAAATGTCACTTTCAATAATTTTTTAAAGTTTAAAAATACATTTAATTATTTCACTGTGTATTTATTTCATGGCTCCTGCGTATGGAGGGTGGAATGTGACAAAATTAAATAAATAAATGTATCATGGCACATTCCATCTTACATAGGAAAAACTCGGTTAACCTTTTTTATTTTTCTGTTTCTACAAGCTGATATCTGCAGCAAGACCTTTTTGTTGTAAAATAAATAGATCCGTGTGTCAAAAGGAAAATATTCTTTTCAGCTTAAATCCTGCAGAAAAAAACTTTACAGATTGGAGCAGATTTTTCTGGTGTTAGAAATACAGCACGCTCGAAACCTCGCCCCTCTTTCCTTGAACTGCTTCAGCTGCACACAGCTCTTTTTTTGTAGGTTTCTGTTGTTGGGCGGTCTGGGCAGCTGTGACATCAAACTGTGATGAAGGTCAGCACTGGAGGAAGACAAAGGAGGATCCCATGTGGTTCATTTGTACAGAAAAGTTTCTCATCTGGGCCTTGACGCCGCTGTGAACGGCGGTGTGCAAATACTTGGGAGACACTTGTCAACAACATGACTTGTGTGGTGCAGAAACAGGTAAAAATTGTAAAAATATATTTTTCATATATAGTTTTTGTCTTATACACAGACAATATAAATGGTAAATTATGTACATGGGATTTATATATTCACCAATCAGCCACAGGCTTAAAACTAAAGGAACAATTCAGATCTTTTGAAGGGGAATTGTGTTGGAATGCTATGAACAATTAATATCTTACCAGTTTTAGATAGCCTTTTGAACAGCCTCAGTTTTTAAAATACCATAATTTCTGGTCTATAAGTCACTGCTTTTGTCACAGGCTTTGAACCCTGCGGCAAATTTATGGATTTTTTTTTTTTTTTTGACGGGCTAACAAGCTTCCTGCCGCCAAAAACATTTAACTTAGTCACACCCGGGCGCTCACATAGTTGCCCAGTGCACATCTCTCTTGAGGGGTGGGTCTTTGTGACTCAATGAGACTACCTGTATAAACAAAGGTTTTAAAACAATCTGAACAATGAAATTATCTAACAGGTCACAGTTGAACCAATAAAATTGGGAGGGGTGGAGAAAACGGGGAGGGTATGAGGGGGGGATTCCTCTGCATGTGCAGAGCATGCGAGTCTCACATGCTCATAGAGCAACTTTGCTCCGTGGAGCAGAAGGACAGATTGTGCAGGAGGACTACAGATAGCAACAATGATTCCTGGTAAGCTCCGTATTTTTTCTAACCAGCCATGTTACCGGCACTGTTCAGAAAAAAATATTAACTCTACATATTTGTGTATGTTACTGGTACGTACTGAAGCATTCTGGGGTTCATTGTGGCTGACTGCTGGTCACATGGCCTCAGGGAGGGATTATGGGTAGAATAAATGTTCATTGTTAAATCAATTCGGTTAGCTGTTTACCATTGTTCTTTTAGTAATTAGTCTGTTCTAGTTAGCCTAGTTTATGTGTTCATTATGTGTTAGTTTGTGTTAAGTTATTCCGTAGAATAACCGTGGGTGAGGGAGGTAGTTGTCATGAACACCTGTGTGGTTCACTCAGTCTGTGTGTTGATCAGTAAAATAATGTCTATAAAACTTCATCTAGTGGTTGATTCTTGATCTACAACAACATTTGCACATCTCCGTAGCTGTGCGCTGCCACTCATGTTCCAACATGAACATCCACGGCTTATAGACGAGCACGGCTTATTCCGGTGCACTCTATAGTCCAGAAATTACGGTTGTTTATTTCTGATTGGACAGACGAGCTAACCTTGGACAACCTCCACCTTTCTGGGTGGAGTTTGCATGTTTTCTCAGTGCATGCGTGGGTTTTCTCCGGGTACTCCGGTTTCCTCCCACAGACCAAAAACATGCATGTTAGGCTGATTGGTGACTCTAATGTGTCCCTAGGTGTGAGTGAGAGAGTGAATGGTTGTTTGTCTCGTTTGTCTCTATGTGTCCCTGTGATGGACTTGCGACCCGTCCAGGGTGTACCCCGCCCCTCGCACAGTGATTGCTGGACATGGGCACCAGCGACCCCCGTGACCCAAAAATGGAATAAGCGGGTAAAGATAATGGATGGATGGATATTACATTATCTTTTTTGAAAATAATCTGTTAGTTTTGTTTAAGAACTCTCTAAATTATTAGTAAAATTTAATTTTGTCTGTCTTTGATGTCTTAACCAATGTTTGGTTTTCTTAATTTGTAATTATGCCGCCATTATGAGGAAGACTTCCTGCTAGAAGAAATGACATTCCTGGTAAAATAAAGGTTCACTTTTGTTCTTCTTCTGCAGGGGTGGCCACAGCAAGCGAACTTGCATGGAATATTTGGGAGTTGTTTTACACCGGATGCTACGGTGGCCCTGAGGTGTAAATGAACAACATGTGAAAAAACAGAATTACATTAAGCCAAAGCAGAAGTGGCCGAAGCGGAAGTGGCTGAAGCAGAAGTGGCCTGAGCGGAAGTGGCCAGAATCACATTTGAAAAAATGGAATTACATTAGGCCAAACTGTAAGTGGTGTTTTTATTTTTTTAACTATATTAACAACATAAAACAAAACAACAGAACAATGCACAGTACACACACAATGGAGGTACAGTTAGCAGGCTAGCCTTTAGCCTGTAGAGTTATGTTTTGTTCAAGCTTAAAGAAGATATGACGCTGGAAAAACTCTGCAGGATCTTCAAGGTAATTAAGTTTTTTTCACATGTAATTCTGTTTTTTTTCCAAACGTGATTCCGGCTACTTCCGCTTTGGCCACTTCCGCTTCGGCCACTTCTGCTTTGGCCACTTCCGCTTTGGCTTAATGTAATTCTGCTTTATCAAATGTTGTTCGTTTACACCTCAGGGCCACTGTGCCCTACCTGACACAGCCTGGACTTGAACCTGCAGCCCCAGGATTAGAAGACTGTGGCACCGACCACTGAGCTACTGCACCTTAATAACGTTTTGGCTGTCTGAGCAAAAACACAAGTGTGACCTTTAAAGATTGGGTATGGCCCCAGAATGGGACTTTTCTTGTAAGGGGTGCCAGGAAAGATCTATTTACAATAAGTATGATTTTAATTGCTCATAACTTTTCCATTAAACCCCACGTCTTAAGGATCTGCTCTATCTGTTTAATGTTGTCTGTTTGTGCAGAAGTCCTGGAAGTTTTAGGGCGGGATCTCCATAGAAGGGCAGTAATTATCCGGCACATCCCACACGTAGTGCCAGGACACAGTCCTGCATAAAGAGGCCACTGATGTCGCCGTATACAGTCTGCAACAACAATTGGCTAGTTGGTGCATGAAAGAAGCGTCTTACTCTCACCTCCTGCATCCTGCAGACGTCTTCTTAAAGATGAACACCTGGTCGTTGTGAAAAACAAAACCCGACTTGTTGGATTCGATTCTTTGTGGCTCCATGACTCAGTCCTGAGCTGTTGGACGGCGTCCGGGATCAGACTTCTGGTCAGTCTGTGACTAAACAGTCCAAGCTGTGATGCATCACTCCAACAGCCTGCATCACGGTTTTCTGTAGCGCAGCTTCTTTGCAGCGTGAATCTCAGGCCATCTTTAACGCCTCTTATTGATAGGTCACCCACAGGTGCCTACGCACCTGCACCACTTCAGCCTGACCTAACCACGGCAGGAAACAGTCACTCAGATCCTGGAGACTCGTCAGAACTTACTTTTAAAGCAGCCGGCGTTGCCACGAGACAACCAGCGTTCCCCCGCCTGTAGATCTGTGGCTGACCGGTGCACACGCAGACTGACAACATTTTATAGGATGCGCTAACTTAAAGTGCTAAGATACGTTTGGAACAGGCCGCAAGCATGAAGGTTTAATCTGACGAAAACTTTACCTCCGTTTAAAAATAAGACAAAAGGAGCCCTGCCCTGCAGAGCATCATCAAAAACGGCGTCGTCTGCGCTCGAACAAGTTCAGACTCTCCTGCTCGTCCAGGAAGTTAAATGCAAACGTGGAATGCTTCATGTTTTTGACAAGTTTTCTTATTTTAAAAGTAGTTGTCTTGAATCAGCCCCTGATCGACAGTCAGAACAGAAGTACCACTTTCACCCCCCTCCTGAACATTGGATCATTAAAATAAATCGACTCCTTTGGCTTCTGCAGCTTAAGATTTCCTGCTAAATAAACCGCAGTGTGCGTGCGTGAGATAGAAAAGCAGGAATATTTCAACAGTGGCTTCAAATCTCCCTGATGAAAACTGAAAGAGGCTCGCTGAGCCCCTGAACCGGTCCGTGTGCCTCTCACACCTCGCCGGTCAGCTCATGTTGCTAAAGTCAACCAGAATTAAAAAGGTTCATTAAAACCACAACAACTCGCAGCTAGACAGCAGCATGTGGAGCTGGTGTTCCTACAGACGGATCAGAACCTCCCAAATAAAACACACTGCTTGACACCTATCAGTTATGACACAAGAACCGACTGATTCTCGACCTAAATCCTGCCGGTCTCTCCGTTTAAACAGACCTGACGTTCTGTTACATAACGAGGAGAGAGCAGATGTGCGTTGCCATGGTAATCATATCTTGCTGTTCTCCAGGTGGGAATCGATGTGCTTGATGAGGGCGTCGTCAGGGTAACCGACGGGGAAAATCAGCTGACAGAGAGGGCAGCTCCTCATGTCGTTGTCCTCCGTCTCCATCCAGAGCTGCAGGGCGACACAAACATCACACACGAGCCATGAGCTTCTGAAGAAGTCCCACGGATCACTTTATTTGATCAAATAGATCAGTCTGAGGGAGGAAACCAAACTACATCATCATGTAGCTCCACGACCAGATTTCATCTTTAATTTAGAGAAATTACATTTTGCTGAACGTGTGTCGAAGTATTTGAAAATTATTTTTACAGCATCTAAAGTTAATAATAGAACTGAAGCTCAAAACTGTAGCTAAAAAAAAAAACTTTAGATAGAAGCTAAAATTTGCAAACTGTCAATAAAAGTTAAAATTAACACACAGTAGCTAAAGAAAAATGAAATAGCAGTTTAAAACTAAAATCTGCTAAATTAGCTTAAAACAAAATTAGAAAAATCTTTCAAAACCATGGCTGAAAACTAGAATGAACGCATAGTAGCTTAAAGCTAAGATTTGCAAAACAATTAAAAGCTAAAATGAATCAAACAGCAGCTTAAAGCAAGAACAGCAAATATTTTCTTAAAAACTCAATTCATCAATACTTTAGCTTAAAGCTAAAATAAGCAAAGCTGTAGCTGGAAGCTAAAACTTCTATATTTCTAAATTAACAAAACAATAGCTTAAAGCTAAATTAGCACAATTGCAACTTAACCGCTAAACCAGTAATACTTTAAGCTAAAATCTGCTCATTTGTAGCTAACAGCTAAAATTAGCAATATTATTGCAAAACTGTAGAAATAGCAAAACAATAACCTAAAGGTAAATTAGCAAAACCATAGCTAAAAGCTAAAATCTGCTAAATTGTAGCTAACAGCTAAAATTAGCAATATCATTGCTAAATGCTAGGAATAGCAAAACAATAGCCTAAAGCTAAATTAGCAAAATTGCAGCTTTACTAAATCAGTAATACTTTAATTTAAAGCTAAAATCTGCTAAATTTTAGCTAACAGCTAAAATTAGCAACATCATTGCTAAATGCTAGGAATAGCAAAACAGTCACTTAAAGCTAAATGAGCAAAAACAATAGCTATAAGCTAAAATCTGCAAAATTGTAGTTAACAGCTAAAATGTTAGGAATAGAAAAACAGTAACTTAAAGCTAAATTAACAAAACCATAGCTAAAAACTAAAATTAGCTAAACAATTGCTAAAAGCTACATTATCAGTAGGTAGCAGCTAAAAGGAGCATAAAAGAACTTAAACAGCACGTATGCATAAGAATTTAGACAACGTTTATGAAGGAAATGATGAGATCGCTGTATTTCTATAGAGAAAAAATAGTCAATAATGTTAAATTATTTATAAAGTATCTAAGTTAAAACTACTTAAAGTCATAGCAGTGTTTTCAGTCGAGCTATATATAAATAGGTAACATAATACTGTTGAAATAAATATAAACACCACTTAAGACAGAATCAGGGTCAAAACTCTCGTTTAAACACTGATTTGACCCAGCTCAGTTTTTTTTAAGTAATTTAGGAATAGCAGAGGATCCTGGAAACCTGCTGTGCTCTTTAATTCTGAAAGTAAGAATACTGAGACGTGTTCGGCCTCGATCAGCTGAGCAGAGCTCACTCATCATTTGTGATGACGCTTCATGTCTAGTTTTTGTGCAGTGATGATGCAAATCAATTTGTCCTAAAGAGCCCAACAAGTTTGCTTTAGAACAAAAATGGTATTTAATCCAGCTGAAACCACACAGACTGGTTATTATAAAGGACAGAAGTGAGTAAAATCATTGAGCTCTTGTGGTGGCAGAGGTCACCTTCAGAGACAATCAGCTGCCGACGTTGCGCCTCAGGACAGTTTCCGGGAGAGGTTCATTAGTTTTTCTTCTTCTTGATTTAGGCTTCACATCTCGGCTCCATCTCTGTTTGTCATGCACAGTCACATATTTGACTTCTGTTCTTTTACAGAAAGAAGTAAACGAGTATTTCTCAATTTGTCTCGTTATTGTTTTACAGGAACTACAAGACGATTGTGACAGTGAGTGCGGGGAGTGGAAAGATAATTCAAAGGGCTGGTAAACCGTCTCAGAGTCTGCACCTGCAGACACGATGAAATGACAGAGACACAAGTCCAACATGTATCTAACGTTTCTAATGTTTAGCTTAACTCACGTTGATTGAGGGCCAGGACTGAGCGTGCTCAGTTGACGGGTACCCCTGCGGAGGGTGGCAGCTCAGGTTATTAGGCCTCTGAGGGATGGGAAAGGCCGAGCAGGACGCAGGGCCCCTCATGACTCCGCCGGCTCCTCCAGGAGAGAGCACGCCCAGCGTCCTCGGTGGGCTGATGGGGTGAGGACAGGTCCACTCCTCCTCGTCTTCAGAAGACTGCGGCGGCTGGGGAGCAGGCGTGGACGGGGGAGGTGGCTCAAAATGAAGGTGCGCCACCTCTGACAAAGGGAAAGGCATCTCTCTGGAGTGGCGCAGGGAGCTCTCCCCCAGGCTGCTGTCTCCTCCCGCCCCACCCTTCAGAGGAGAAGATGACCCTCGGTGCTGCAGTCCGCTGTGAGGGGAGTGTTGGGGCTGCTGCTTCGGGTAGCCCTCAACATAGGGCCGGGGCTTGGGCAGTGTAGAGACCGGGTCCAAAGAGAAGCGAGGCGGGCACTGGTAAGCCGAAGGGTCGGCCACCTCGGAGTAACTGCGGCGGCCCTTGAAGCTGGCCCTCAGGTGCTGCGAGGGCGGTCGGTAGGAGTACGACGCAGGCCCATCGATGACGTCCAGCAGGGGCGAGCGTCGATGCATGTCGGGGGAAAGGCGCTGCAGGACCGGAGAGCGCCGCTGCTGGATCGGGGAGTGATGCGGAGGCGGCGGGACCGGAGAATGGCGCTGCGAGATGGGCGAGTGGCGCTGGGAGACCGGGGAGTGGCGCTGGTGGTGGATGGGCGAGTGAAGCTGCACTGAAGGGCCAGAGAGGAAACAAAACACGTAAAGCATGAGACAAAAACAGTGTTGGATGTTTTGTTTGAAAATGTTTTCACGTTAAAGATCCTGGGAACTTGGGGCGCTGAGGGTGCTACAACACTTCTACGAATTACAAGAATTAATGTAAAATTCAAGAAATGTTGAATAAATTAGTAAACAACTGTGTTAAACCAAATGTAAAGATAATGATTTATCAATAGAAGTGCATCAAGGCGTTTATTCTACTGGACGAGACCCTGGGTCGACGAGAACGAGATAATTATTTTTAACAACTTTTTTTTTTTAAGAAAAACAGTTTTGCTACAAACCTGAGTCCCTCTTGTCTGATTTATCACCAGTCTATTCAGACCTTAGAAGGTCGTCCAAGTCATTTTCACAAGGAGCAGAAAATACAAAACAGAATAGAATAGAATAGAATAGAAACAGCCTTTATTGTCCCACGGATGGAAAATTCCAGTGTAACAGCAGCAACGATTGAGGAATGAAAGGAAAAAACAATGAATGAGGAAAAACATTTATTTTATATTTAAAATAAGATTTCTTGAAAAATATCTGCCATAATTTTAGTTTAATTATTTAATTTAATTATTATGCTAACATATTCATAAACACCACAAAAAATAAATATGAGGTGTTTTTTTCTTTTCATTTTGCCCACAGTAATGTTGTTTACTTGCTTACATGGAGGGGGCGGGGCTTAAAACTTTGTGGGGAAGCTGGTCTAGTTTTTGCTTCAACTTCCAGCTTCCAGTTGTTGGTCTAAATATTCATATAAGTAACATTCAAAATGTTCTTCTTATAATTTTAACTTATTGACTTTATCATTATCGCCACCTACTGGCGGGAGTAATGGGTATTTAGGAGTATCTTTTTATATTGTTTTGGTTTTTTTTTCGAATGCATGGAAAACGTTTAAGAACAGCCCGAGACATTACATTTGTCATCATGATAATATTTGCATTTAATATGCAGACGTAATCTGTAAAATGTGTTCAGATTTATTTTGGGAAACAGAATCCTTCATATGAAGATGGTTTTACAGCTGATTTTAAGGGGCAATTTATTTAAAGATGAATTTTCTAAACTCCCTTAAGGAGTTTTATAGTAACACACACTTTCATTAACTTTTTAAGAGCATGAAAACCTGCATATAAGAAGGGACTGTTGTGCAATATATACCGTACTTTCCACCGTATTCGTCGCACCGCCATGCATAAGTCAAACCAGTCCAAATACGTCTAATAAAGTGGAAAAAAAACCATAAATAAGTCGCTTCACCATATAAGTTGCATCTATTATGCTTCACCACTGACCACCTGGAAACGTGGGCCTGTGTTGTGCCAAAAATCGAATGGCAGCCGCGGGAGCGAGCATGGGACGACTTCAACAAGAATTTAACAAGATTAAAACTTAAAAGCAATTATTTGTTTGCTCGACCTCATAGTAAATGTGTGTCAGTTTAACTTTTACTTAATAAATGCACTTTAATGGTAAGATCAGCTGCATTTCACCTGGGCGGTGCGGTGAAATGCACCTGATTTGACGTTTGCTCCAGGAGTTCCAGAGTGAGATGAAAGTGGTTTGTATGGCAAGTCAAGTGTCTCAATAATAGCCACTTTAACCTATTAATGAGATACTTTGCTTGCCATATTAGTTGAGGGCCCTCTAGTGGCTGAAAATGGCAGTGTTCAATATTTTTCATGTCAGAATGAATGAAATTGTCAGGTCTCAGCCAAAAATTGAGTCATAAATATGGGAAAAACGTATATTAGTTGCTTCGGTGTATAAGTCGCAGGGTATGCTAATTTATGCAAGAAGGTGCGATTTATACGGCGAAAAATATGGTAATAAACCTGTTAAATGTGATGAAAAAGTCCTAATAGCAGCGCAAATTTCAAAAGCCTGCCTCTGATGTATACAACTTGACACAACTTTTCAGACTTTGAGTTGTATTTGAAATTAATCTAAAGGTCACAGAAATGTATCTATTGCGTTTTAATAATTTGAAGGATTGCCTCTTGGTCAAGAGTAATAACCAGTTTTGGACTTCTACGGCGAAAAGTACGGTACAACGTTTTTGCTCCAAATCTATATTTTTGAGAGAAGAAAATTAATCACGTTTATTATTTTCCTGCCGCCTTTTGCTTTTACATAAATAAGTTTGATGTTCTATCAGAGAACATCCATCAAATGTTGCAACAAGTCATTCAGCAGAAAAACTCTCTGTTCCTCTGTGTGCTGATAAAAAAAAAAGATTTATCTGCACTAGTACAGTTGTAGTGTTTCCTCTAATTATGAGACCTGCTGAGTGACTCAGCCCTGTTGTCACCATTTCAGACGAACTTCCCTTTACAAAGAGGAAACGTCAGCGGTGGCGTGGCTGAGCTGATGAAAGGTGGCGATCATGAGTGTTCTCTGAACGAGGAGCGGACAGTCGAATAGGAGTGGGTTCTGGTCACGTATCCAACATCTGGAGCGCCTTCCACTGTATAATCAGCATAATCTGCACACGAGTGTCTGTTTGGTTTGCGGTTCGTTAAACGTGCTCAGCTGCGAGACTACAGATTAGCGACACACTGCACAGGCAGAGAAAAGTGTTGCTACTGTTTGACACCTCTACGTTTTACACTACAACGCATATTTTTAGCTTCTAGCTTTACCTTTTTAAGTGACAAAACAAACAATCTCAACCAGCACTTCTTTTTCCCCGTTCTGTTTTTAGACGAACCCAAAGGTGAAATGTATCGAGCAAATCTTCGAGACCGCCAGACGTGGGCACAGCTCCGCTAACGGCTAATGGAGGAACACGTTCTTCGTTGAGCGGATTAGTGTTTTTGCTAACTTTGCAAACAGTTAGCGGAAGCTAAATCAGGTTTTGCCCACTTTGTCTGTTAACAAAATTCACAAGCTTATTGTCTGTTGTGGGCGTGTCTCAATGAGTCTGACAGGCACGCCATTGGTTGACTACGTGTACATGTGACGTGACGTGATTGGCCGACGCAGCTTCAACTAGAAGGAGCCGAAGACACAAACTGAGAGACAGTCGACTAAGCGGTTCACCATTAGCTTCCGCTATTTTATATTTTTTACCTGTTTAGCATTAGCTAAGCTAACTTTTTAGTTGGCAGAAAATGGGTTAGCAAAGTGTCGTGATGTAATCTCAGTCATCCAGGTAAATAAATCCTAAAAAGTTAACTCAGGTCATCTGGACAGATTCTTCTCGGTTGAAACGTTTCTCAGTCCTATTAACAGCACCGTCTCAATGTGGATTTACCAGTTTGCTGGAGACCTCCAGAACCAGCCGTTCACATGTAAAAGAAGGACCATCAGTCTAACAATAGATCGCCAGTAACCTAACCATCGATAGTTTTGTGTTGTGTGTTTCCATGACTGATGAAGCCTTCTGGATGGAAGGTGAAACACTTCAGCACAAAAAAAAAAAAAAAGAAACTGTCCAGATGACCTGACTGAAAATTGTTGGATTGTATACCTGGATTATTGAGCATGGACTTTGTTGCTAACCATCGATCGTTAGTGCCCTAATGGCCGCTTGCTATTCACAGAACCAGTCTGAGACGAGCCTGGCCAAAGTGGTTCAAAATGTCCTGATGTAAGCTCAACTTTTTAAAATTAATTTACCTGGATGATTGGTGGCTCCTCAGATTGAAGAAGTCCTTTGGATGAAGGATGAAACGTCTCAGAAAAACAAATAAAAAAACGTCCAGATGACCTGAATGAACATTGTTGGATTTTATACCTGGATTATCGAGCATGAACTTTGGTGTTTTGAACCACTTTGGCATGATTGTTCCAGAGGAGTTGAAAGGGGAGGGGGTGGGCCCCGGAGGCCATTTTAGCACCAGCAAACTGGTTTATTCCACTAAGGAGTGTTGTTTGGTGGCTTCTCAGATTGAAGAAGTCCTTTGGACGAAGGACAAAACGTCTCAGCAAACAAAGAAACTGTCCAGATGATCTGAATGAACATTGTTGGATTTTATACCTGGATTATTGAGCATGAACTTTGGTCTAATTTCGTTTAAGTTTAGAGAGTTTATTTGACAAAGAGCGCAGAGAAAACAAACAGGTTGTCGAACCAAAATCATATATTTGAAATTAATCCTTGGTTGTGCTTTTTACACTGAAGTCATCAATAAAAGACATTCCAAACATGCAGACACTTACATTAATAGTAATAAAGACGGTAGAAAAGGAGGACGTGTAGGACAAACATGGGCTGATTTCAGCTGTACAGGCTTGTGTCCACTTTTTCACCTGCGAGTTTAAAAACTCCATCGTGAGTTGACGGATTATTTGCTGTTTGTGTGTTTAGTTTGTTTTGAGTTTATTTTGTTTTTTTCTTACAATGTTTGGTGTTTTTATTTTATTTGCGTTCCGTTTCTTTGCCTCCCAGTATTTCTAGCCATCTTCAGTAATTTTCCATTGTCAGGCATCACTTTGCGGTTTTGCCCCGCCCACTTACACCTGTTCCCTTTTGTCATTTAGCCCAGGTGTCTCTCATCACTCAGTCTTCATCATGCCTGTGGTCTGGCATTGTGGATGTTTTATACCATGTTCATGATCTTCCTTGTCCATATGGTTTGCATTTTTGTAGTTTAGCTGCCACTTCAGCCATTTTGATTTGTTAATATATATATATATATATATATATTTAAATTACAGTTGTTTTAAGATGAAAACAATCAATGTTGGCCCTGCTTTCCTTACCTGTTAGTTCAAATGGTCAAAATAACGCTTCTTTTTTTCTCTCTTCAAACTGAGGTTGTTCAAAAAGTATCAACAACAGGTAAGATATTATTTGTTCATATAATTTTAAAATTTAAAAGAGCTGAAATGTCCCTTTAAGATTTATAGCAGACCTTTGTGTCACGTTTGAATATTTATTTGGAAGGTTTATTTAAAGCAAGTAAAAGACTAAAGTTATTTTCCCCAAAGCGACAGAGGTGGCTCTAATTCCGAACAGTAACTGGAACCAGCAGTGGCTTTTTGTTTATTGTCGTCGTGGTTCTGATCGAGTGCTGTAGGTGCCAACCTGGACTCGCCGGCTCCTGCGTGGCTTTCCTCAGGATCTCCGTCTGCTTGGAGCACAGCGCCTGGAGGCGTCCCAGCTCCTCCGTTAACTCCGTGTAGGCCAGAGCCAAGTTCACCCTGAAGGAGGAAATTATGTAATCATCATCATCATCGCCGTTGTTGTAGCAGAACATTACGAGGCAAGGGCCTGCAAATGATTTAATCTGCAAATTACTGCCAAAATGAAACCAGGCAGCTGAGAAGACACCACACGTGCATTCCTATCCACCTTAGACCTCGTCAAATCAGGCAGGCCGACGAAAGCAGCTCGTATTTTTAGATTGCACGTCAGAGCGCATAATTCAAGAGCACGAAATCGCACAGCTTTTGTGCTCGATGTGTCATGAGGCGCTCAGGGGCTGCGTCGACGGAGCACGTCTATTTCCAGATGGACAAACGACGGTTTTCAGGCTTCGGTGTTTTAACCACGGCAGCGCTCGGCCCGTCGGCCTTAAAACAGACGCGATAATCCGGGATGTGAAGGTTTCAGGTAGAATCTGCGAGGTTAGTCACATCGATGCCATCAATCTGATAAGAGGCTGTTTATTTCAGAAATGGCAGCAGGTTTTCATAAACCGACGGGCGCTGATCTGACAGACTCATTCAGCTGTAGATAACGACGCTTATCGCGAGCAGACACGAAACCTCCACCTCTAGCGTGCACGCAGATAAGCATCAGTTTGCGTAATTTCTCATATACAGCCTCGTGTTTCAAGAAAATAAAAGTTATCATTAGTTTCAGGAACTATTTAAAAGCCTAGCTTTGCTTGAAGAAAGGCATATTGCCCCTTCTTATGTTCGTTTTAAACTGAGGTCTCCTTATGTCAAGAAACAAAGCGATGCAAGCGTGTAATATCGTGCACTAACGCGTTTGATCTTGCATGTACTGTAAGCGGTTAGAATGTGTTGTGAAACACTGTCAGCTACTACCACACCAAATTTTACCTCAATATCTATAAAAATCATTGAGATATAGGAATTTTGGTTAAAGCCGATAAGCTGTAGCGGCCATCTTGAATTGGATTGACTCCATACACTAATCAGTTGTAGGTGTAGCTCCAGAGATTACTTTCTGATAGTCTCATTGACATCCTTCCAGTGATTTGTGAGATATTTTGCTAACAGACAAACAGGGTGGATGCTAAAAAGTTAATGCCATCGTTTTAAGCAAACATATTGCACTAAATATATTCATTAAAGGCAATTAACAGCTACTGCTGCGCTAAATTTGAGCTCGATATCTCTAAAATCTACTGAGTGATGCCCATTTTTGTGTTTTGTAAAGTCAGTGGGCTGTGGCGGCCATCTTAAATTGGGTTGCGCCTAAAAGTTAATGAGTTGTAGATGTCAACCTAGAGATTACTTTTTGAAAGGTTCATTAAAATTAATCCACTGGTTCGTGAGATATTTTGCTAACAGACAAGTTGATTCCAACAATTAAAGTGAAAGTTTTAACAGAGATCTTGCACCGTCAGTTTTCACTCATGGTACAAGTTGGGGATCAGTCTCAGCTACTACCAGAACAAATTTGAGCTTAAAATCTGTAAAATGTAACAAGTTTTTATTTTATTTTTAAGAATGCTTTCCAACCTGGACACGAAGATAAACTGAACACCAATAAAAAGAGGATGCTATTTGTTGATGGGAACAAGAACCTCAGATCTGATAAAGAACTCGATGTGATGACCTTGCTGAACATTTTTAGACTGAGCTAAACTGATCCATAAAGATGGTGCTGGATAAAAACGCTTCTGCATGACGGGGCTTTTTCTAACGCATGAAGAGGAGGAGGTTCTTGTGCAACTTTAGAAGAAAAAAGTAACAAAAAAATCCTCCTACGCTGCAATTAAACTGTCAAAATTTAAAACATGTCTATCAGCACACCCACAAACTCAAATAAAACTGTCTTTATTGTTTTTACTGGTGTGGATATTTTAAAATTATCATATTTTAGACATTTGTTCAGACTTTTAAAGCTAAAAACCACGACACGATTTATCTCCATTCATTTTAAATTTAAAGGCCTGGCAGTCCTTGAAGGAGCAAGGCAGTGTTTAAATTCAAGATGGCTGCCACAGCCACATCTCAAGAGATGCGTTATGCATCAGAATCAACTTTATTGTCACTTCACCGAAGCACAACGAAATTATATTTCAGTACAGCCCGTCCGAGAAAACAAACAAACAGACATGGGTAGACGGAGGTGTCTGAGGCCGCGGCCTTCGGGAGGTGCTGCCCTTTTTGTTTAGATATGAAAAAAGAAACACGAGGGGAGGGGAGGTATGAAAAAAAATCATATCTTGCGCTGTGTCCTAGACGGGACACAGAAGCAGCAACATACTGATGACATCATAATACATTCATGCATGAGGAGGCTGATGAAGGCGGTGAGTTGTCCGTGGACACTGCCAGATAGTTCCACAGTCCTGATAAGAGATGGTGCAGCGTCTTATCAGCCGCCTCTGACACAGGTCCACAGCTCATCAGGAAGGGAGTGGGGAGGGAGGGGGCAGAGCAACTTGTTCACATGCCATTCAGGAGAGTTTGAGATAGTTGGCCAATTCAAGTCCAGAACAGCTGCCGACGTTTTCCGCATTTGCCGATATGCCAGGTAACCGCCTACTCCAAAAAGCAGAAAGCCTGTTTTCATAAATCCAATTATGTGCGCATCTTCTACATCCTCAACCGACAGACACACGATCTTCCACTGCCCCCAGGAATCCATCGTGTATCCAGCTGCACATGACCCGTCAGGACAAGAGGGCTCTCCTTCGCCCTGTCTTCTCGTTGAGAAGTTGTACGAGTTGAGGACGACTCTCAGCTACTACCACATAAACAGTAGCTTAGTAAGTTAAGGTCACTTCTGTGATGGCAGATGCACATCCAGTCACTCGTTCAAATCTGTTCAGTGCTTCCTAAGATATTTTGCTAACAGACAAATGCCAAAGTTTAAGAAAAAGATGCCCTGTAATGTATAGTGCTCTAAGTATGAGTTGAGGGTGACTCTCAGCTACTACCACACCAATATTTAGCTCAATATCTATAACATTTTTAGAGCTGTTTATGTTTTGGGCCAGTTGGCTTTGGCGGCCATCTTGAATTGGGTTGACTCCCAACATTTTAGCACCTGTAGATGCCCACCCAAAGATTATATCTTGATGCATGCTCAATAATCCAGGTTAAAAAAAAACAAAAAAACAAATTAAAGTCAAGTCCTCTGGATGGATTAAAAATTAAAAAGTTGTTGAAATGTTTTGCTTTTTATCCAGAAGACTTCTTCAGTCTGAGGAGCTGAAACTCAGTCTTATAAATAGCACCTTCTCATAGTGGATCAACCAGTTTGTTGTTGACATCCAGAACTAGCTGTTCACATGATCAAGGAGGACCATCAGGCTAACAATTGGTCGTTAGTGCCATGATGACCGCTTGTTGTTCACAGAGGGCTGAGGAATACTAGCAATAACAACACTGATACTAGCATTGGGCTAATATCACTCAGTAATTACTCTGTGAATAACAAGTGGCCATCATGGCACTAACGACCAATTGTTAGACTGATGGTCCTCCTTGATCAGGTGAACAGCTAGTTCTGGATGTCAACAACAAACTGGTTGATCCACTATGAGAGGGTGCTATTTATACGACTGAGTTTATTGCAGCTCCTCAGACTGAAAAAGTATTTTGGATAAAAGACGAAACGTTTCAACAAGTTAATTTTTTTTTTTTATTAATTAATCTGTCCAGAAGACCTGACTTAACTTTGTTAGACCCAAAGCTTATGTTCTGAAAGTTTCATTGAAACTCATCCGGTGGCTCGTGAAGTATTTTGCTTTGAAATATTTTTAAAGCCAAAAAATGTTTTTCTTTGCAGCCCTTTCATTTAAAATAAAGTAAGGGTCTCCATTTCAGGGAAGCCCAGGCAAAAAGAAACTGAACCACTCAAACCTTCCATTGGTTCGTTGGTTTTAGTGAGACCCACCTGGTTTCCAACTAACTTCAGTGACTCACTGAGAGTGGGACTAACCCACCCCCCACCCTTCAGCACCCAACCTACAACTAAACCTTCAATTTCAGCACTAAGTGCTTTAAACTCAGGAAAACAATCATTAACTTACTGGCATTGTGGGCGGGGCTTGTGGTGTTTATCCTTACAAACATCATTTGCCTCCTGTGTTAGCCTCTCCTGGGTTGTTAGTGTATTAAAAGCCAACGTGGAGCAAATTTATCGTCGGCTTTACCTCTTCCTTTTCACACTCGTGCCTCACTTTTCACTATTACTCGTGTCTCCTGGTGTTTTTTTACAAAGACCCTGGCCAGAGAGTGCTACGCCTCTCAGCTGTGGCAGAAACTCTCCTTTTACTCTCACCTAAAAAAAGAAAAGACGTGCCTCTCATGGTCTCTTGCACGCATGGTGCCCTTTTGCACATATTTTCATTGTTTCCTTTTTCTTTACTTGTGTGTAAAGTGTTCACTCCAGTGCGTGGGAGGAGTGTGATAATGCTAAAGCAGCCTTGATGAAAGGCGTTTGCAGACTGATTGATCACATATAGATAGAAGCTTACTGTATATATATGTATATATATATATATATATATATATATATAGTGTGGGCTGAAATGTAAACTGTGACCTGATATTTCAAGAAAAATGTTGTCTCTGCACCGGCCTGTGGGACCTGACGCCCCCTCCCCTTCACTTTGTTGACCGTAGTTTTCAAATCTAATGGAGATAAATCTCTCAAAGCACTGCCATAACCTACAGGGGAAAGACATCTGGTTCCTTCATGGTCTGCAGAAAGGAAGCCGAGAAGCTGAATCGTTTAACGAGACGCTCGTCAGTTCTCTCCTGCTCTGTGCAGTGTTGAGGGGAAAACAGAAACGTGTCAAACTGTTGTGACGCCATGACGCTTTGCATCTTAAAGTGATTTCACTTTGTGCCTGAAGGAGCACTTTTCTTAAACGAGTCCTAAATTATAGGAAGGATTTAATTCTGCGAGTCAGCATTCACACTACTGTTTTACTTTTTTCATTCCTCTCTTACTTTTTCCACAGCTAACAATTTCTGCATTTTATCTTATGTTAGTATTTTAGCCATTAATTTAACCTTATTGACATTTATTTCCCAAATAATAACACTGAGATTTCTTCAGTTCATTAAAAAATCATTGTTTTCTTTGAAATCTGCTACACAAACTGGCTGTACTTTTTTAAACGTTACTTTTACTTCAGCTACTATTTTCAACGTTTAGCCTTTAGCTAGTATTTCCAGAACTGCGCCGCTCAAGGTGGCTGCATGTTGGAGTAGCTCTCGCATTCATTTTGAGGTTTTGCTTTTGAAAACTTTAATTAGTCTTTTTTTTCTGAATGCAAATTGCTTTTTTTTGGATGATTACTTCCTCTGGTATCAGATGCTGTGCTGCTGGCAGGATTTTTACTGAAACATTTTTTACTTTTGGACATTTGTTATGATGCGTAACCATAACAACAGGGTGGCTTTCTACAACTGGGAGCTGCTGATTAACATCTCAAAAGCTCAAATCTCAACTACAGCCCCAAATGAGTTGAAAAGGAGGTGCCGTGGATGCATTCCCATCTACCTGAAGGCAGTACTCGAGTGCCTGACTGTAGAGATCTTGGAGGTAGCAGGAAACGCAGCTTGTGACAGCGGGAGGACCAAGATCATCCCCCGGCACCTGCAGTTAAGTCTGCGGCAACAAGGGTCTTAGTAGGCTGCTGGGAGAAATGGCCATCGCTTGGGGAGAAGTTCTGCCCGGCATTCAGGCAGTCCTGCTGACTGAGGGGTCTGCTGGGTCTGGGTGGACGGATCGACATCTGTAGTCAGTTTCTTCGGATCCGCTGTGGGACGGACTACTACAAGAGATCCTTCCTGCCCAAAGACATCAGCATCTAGAACAACTTTACTGGAACCAAGATGAGCTACTACAACAATTAATTTCCCTTTGGGATTATTAAAGTATAATTGAATTTTGAATTAGTTACTTCTTGTGGTAGTTATAACAAAAACAGTTTATTACAATAACTGTGCCGTGACGACAGACGCCATTGGAGAACACAATATCTCCTGTATCTTACTCTGTGGTTTCCTTTAATACAGACTCTTGTCATGTGAGGTCACTGCAGCGCCCTCTACTGACAAGAAGTAAGAACTTCAACAGAACAAAAATAAATTTAGTGTAATGTTTACACTGAATTTATTTTTGTTTGGTGTCTGTATATACTGTGTATATATGTATGTATATATATATATATATATATATATATATATATATATATATATATATATATATATATATATATATATATATATATATATATATATATACACACACACACACAGTAAACCCAAGAACACAACAATACCTTTAGTTTTTAGCTGTTAACTCCTTTAAGCCCACCTTTGTAACTATTAGCTTCTAGCTTGTCTTTTGGTAATATTACCTTGCTTTTTGCACTTTTAGTTATTAGCTACCTTTTTGCCACTTTTTTAGCAGGGGCACGACTATTTCCCTTCAATGTTTAGTATTAATAGAACCTCCATAAACATAAAACAAACTTTTTGTTTCGGAGCAATTAGGAGTTAAAATTAAAAACTATCCCTTAAAACCTAGCTAACATTAAAGCCCTCAGTGTCAGGATACAGGGTCTCAGAAGTTTAAATGCAGAATATATTTTATATTGATTTAGGCGAGGACGAACTGCAGTAAGTTATCATTTTAAATTAATAGCAATTGTAAATAAAAATACAAACGTAGACCTGTGTGTATCCATAACTCCTGCATGGCTGTATTTGTCAAATAACTAACAACATATAATGTCATAATAATAAATGACAACAGAAAACTCCTGAAAATCTCTTCTGGATTTTGGTTTTGGTGCCACCCCAGGATATTCAGTGGACCCCCACATACCTGGAGGCGCCCCTGGATTTAGCCTGTTTAACCTTTTATATATTACACACCAGTGTAGTCAAGACTACCTAACCCGAGACCAAGTCAAGACCAAGACCAGAGTGTACCGAGACAAGACCAAGACCGGTCTGGAGTACTACAACACTATTACATAACATTTTTGCTACTTTAGCTTTTAGCCAGCATTCAGCTTGTTTAGGCTTTTAGTTTGAACAGCTCCGTTTCGGCAGTCTGAAGATTAAACTTTGCTTCTTTATTAGTTTAGAATAAATGGGAGTTCCTCTTGTTGTGATTTATTGGAAACGGCTCATTTTCGTGAAGCTGAGGACAAATTAGTCAGTGTTTCGACTAAGGTGTGTTGTCGGGAGGGGGAGGGTTGCTTTGGGGAGGTGGGTAACTGCCTGATGCTTGCCAGCGCCTCCAGCTCTGTGGTTTGTGGTCGACAAGTGCAAATCGATCACGTATTAACAGTTGCGTGTGAGGCAAACAAAAGTCTCAAGAAAATTGTACAGATCATAAAACAGAAGCAAGAAAACAACTGAAAACAAAATTATTTAGAGTTTCCTCCAATTAATTTGTTGACGAAAAGTTTTTAACACAAGTAACCTTTGACATGTGATCACTAATTATCTTTAATTTAGGTCTACTGATTAATCAGACAAAGTTGCCACCTTAATGTTCACAGCTCGCAGAAAATTCTCAGTTTAAATCAGTGCTTCTTACATTAAATGAGCCAATTACAAGAAAACGGTCCAGGAAAACAGAGCAGAGGCATTTCAGTAGGAGTACGGATATTGTTGAGTAAAACCAAAAGGTGACCGAGGTCTGGAAAAAAGCAGTAGGCTTCCACCGCACAGTAAAAACTAAAAACTTGTTGCCGCCGCACCGTTTACTTTCTGTTTGCTCCCCATCGAAACACCTCTGGGGTTTCACTGTGTGGGTGTCACTCGCCCAACCTGCTGTGGCTTTCTTTTTTTAAATATCCTTTACGTCTTGTAAACATCTGACGGCTCATTGGACGACAAGCGTCTCACTATGAATGGATAAAAGTAGAAATACATGTTTTGTTCTGTTGCTTTCAGTTCAATTAACACATCAAATTAGACTTAATGCTTTATTAAATTAAAAATAAATAAATGAATAAAAACACCTGAGAAATGAGCTGGTCTGTGCTTATACTGCCCCCTGCTGCTCAGGCTGATGTATTGCACCAAACCAAATAGTCTAACCCATGAGTGTCAAACTCACTTACAAAAATGGGCCAAAATTAAAAACTTTTTGAAACTAAGGGCCAGATTCAAAATCTACATTAACTCAAGTTAGATACACAACATTTTTTCTTTGTTGCAAGTTCCTCAAAAAGAGTTCGATTGGTCTCATTTGACGTTCTCTGTTGCACTTTTGGCACCACAATCAAAGATTACTGAAAAAAAATTCACGTGAAAAAAGTATTTTATGTTTCACATATCATACTGGGGGCCAGATGAGACGTCAACAAGGGGCACATGAGCTTGACACACATGGTCTAACCATTTATTTATTAGCTTGTTTGCTCTCTTGAAACTTCCTGAAATGAAACCAGGAGCATGAGGTGAAGGGCACTTTTATCTTTTGATAACACTTCGATCTGTGCACGCTGTAACTTTATTAACAGCCGAAATGTTGAACGGAGCTGATGCAACGCCAGAATTTAAGATAGGAAAACATATGAACAGTTTAAGAAGTGTAATGAGAACTAAGATCAAAAGACCTCAGAGACGACTGGCTTTTCTTATCCGTTTCACCAAAACCCCAATGAATGTCAATGTGTGATTTTTATATAAAATTCATGTGTTTTGTATAAACTATTGCAATCAAAAGTTTTAACACACCATTCCCCATCAAGCTGCATGTTTTTATGCGTAATCTGCAGCGGTGGACACAGTTCCGCTAATCTAACAGCAGAACTAACTTTTCGATTAGCAGATTAGCATTTTCAAAAACTTTGGAAACCGTTAGCGGATCAATTAGCTTCCGCTAAATGGATTTCTGATAACTTTGTCTGCTAACGCTTTTTGAAGACCTCTCTCCACCCTCCAACAAGCGTACAGGAGAACAGTGACTCTCACGAAGTAATGATATTCTATGCTAAACAAAGCTAAGCATAGCAAGTTCAAGAATCTTTATTATTCCCAAGGGGCAATTTGTTTCAAAGTCAGTAGGCACATAAAACATCCATACTATACATTAAGTCATTAAAATAACATAAATCATCATTGTTCATTGAGAAGCCTGATTGCTACAGGGATGAATGAGTTCAGTCTGTTCATCCTCTGGGCAGCAGATACCTGCATCCAGATGGAAGCAACCTGAACTCACCATGGAGTGATGATCAGGATCTGCCAGAATCAGCCTGGGCTCGCATTGCGCCTGCAGTTTTGCTGCACATCCTAACAATCCCCAAGAGTTTGTTCCTGTTTATGCATGACAAAAGTCCACACCAACAAAAGGTGAAAGCAACTTAGCAGGAAAAGCTAAGCATCATCTAGTGACATCACTGTTAAATACGGAGTTTCCCCCTTATGGATACCGGGAACAACCTCTGACTCATGGTGTCTATTTACAGCCAATAAGACACTTCAGCACAGACGCTAAACCAAACCTGAACAGGACATTAACGAGAACCCATTCCTACACTCAGAAACATAGTAAACAGTCAGAAACATTGCACATAAAAATCCTAGAATATTACCCAGCATTCTTTGCAGCGCACACAGACTCTGGGGTGTGACACTTACACACTTCACACATCTTTGCTTTAATCTTGGGCATGCAAATATTTGTCTTTAAGTGTTAATCATGTTTAATTATCCACCCATCCATTGATAATGCGATAATCCATTGGCAATCCAAAGGATTATCACAATTGGTAATCCATTATCACAGCAACTTTGTATTGAGTTTAAACATTAACCACAAAGATGATCACTAAAGGGAGTTAACTCGTTAAATGACACGAGGGAGACGTCCGACACGCATTGAATGCGCAGCAGAGTTTTGCCTCTTTGGTTCTGATGGACTGGATTAATTCTGAAAGCTTCACCGGTACTTGTGATTTATGAATCGTTTAGAGTTGTGTTCACTTCCAACGTTGTCGCATTACACACGGTCTTACAGTGTCAGCAACAGCAGGATGATAAAAGTTAGCGGTTATCAGTTAGCGTTAGCTTCTGCTAATTTTTTTTTTAACCTGTTTAGCGATTCAACGTTAGCGAAGCTAATTTTTTGGTTAGCTGTGCCCACCACCGGTAATCTGTACGTTTTATTCCAACGCTGCGTGGCGAGATTACAAGCGAGTATTAAAGATGCTTTAATGCATGACATGTTAAAAAAAAAGGCAACAGCTGGATGTAATGAACCTTAAAAGAACAGAATAAATAAGATAATTTAAATTCAACCTGCGTTCTTCTCATAGATTTATGTTTCTTTAGGTTTGGAGATTTTTTTTAGCATGTTTTATTTCTGCTCCTCTGACACACCCACTCTCAAACTCTGATGTCCTTCCTAACAGTGCCGTATTAACCGTTGTCCTACTTTCTGTCCGTCCCTGTCCTCACACTCCTCCCATCCCTTTTCCCACCACCCAAACATCCACTGTGGTCACTTACTGCTCATCTCCCACCTTCTTTATCCACTCCACATCGCACTGCTTGCACGGAGAAGTCATTTCCTGCAGAAGCAGAGCATGAAATTAGATTAGTGCACAGCTGATGCTGGAATATCGGACAAAAATCAGAAAGCAAGAGCAAATCACGACACGTTTGAAGAAAAAAACAATCTGAATGAGGCGTATGAGCGCGGTGATGACCGTTCTTCATACTCTTACAGATACCCCCTTTTTAGGAGTATTTTCCCAACGTCACTGGAAGATAATCTCATTTTCTTTTCAGCTGTGAAACCGTTCTGAGAAGCAGAAAAGACAAACATCGCTGCAGCTGTTAAATATGATAACTACAGATTAAATGTGAATTCTGACTGCATTCTTGTTCGGCATCCCAGCTCTGACTCACTACAGTTGGCACCTAATCAACACATTTGAAACTCTGTTTGAAATAAGAACATTGATACGTGCAGTTAACAAAAAAAAGAAAGAAATGTGTACATGGTGGTAAGTTGTTCTGTTCGGATTGTTACTGGATGAATAAACCACGTCATTTTAAACAGAAACAATATCTTCCAGTCTCAACGTTTACTGAAAGATTTGTGACGTTTGCAGAGGGATTAATTCCTTTATTAACGGAAATATCCACCCTCATCTGCCCCACTCTGGGCCCTTGAGCAAGGCCCTTAACCCCAATCATCTGCTCCCGCTGGGCGTCCCAGACAGCAGCTCTCTGCTCCACACCGAGGGCTGTGGTAGCTCGGTGGTCTGTGGTTGCGTCAGGAAGGACGTCCGTTGTAAAAACAGTTTCCATGTCTTCGTGCGAGTTTGGTTGCTGTGGCGCCCCCTGAAGAAGGAGCAGCTAAAAGTTTATTTCTTTTACAGAGATATTAATATAAACGCATTTTAACTATTATTCTGAATTTAACAACTTTTTATAACGTATTGGTGTTGGAAACACCATCAGAGGTAACTGTAAAGTAGCATCTTGTTGTAGAAAAGAAGCCTTTTCAGTCAAACCAAAAAAAAGTTTATTTTTTTATTTTTTTACATTTTTAACCTTGAGGGCTCATCTGATAATAAATTCTTCTTCTTTTGACTTTTCCCTCTTCAGGGTCACCACAGCGAGTCATCTTCCTCCATCTCTGTCCTCTGCATCCTCTGTCCTCACTCCAACTACCTCCATGTCCTCTCTAACTGCATCCATACATCTCCTCTGTATTTTTCCTGCAGCTGCATTTCTAACATCCTTCTACCAATATACCCACTGTCCCTCCTCTGGACATGTCCAAACCACTGTCCATCCTCTGGACATGTCCAAACCACTGTCCCTCCTCTGGACATGCCCAAACCATCTCAGTGTGTCCTCCCTAACTTTATCTCCCAGAGGTTCAACCTGTGCTGTACCTCTGATGATCTCATTCCTAATCTTATCCACCCTTGTCACTCCTAAGGAGAACCTCAACATCCTTGTAGCCTCACTGTTCCACCTCCTCCCTCTCATTCACACACATGTGCTCTGTCTTACTGAGACTTTCATTCCTCTTCTTTCAAGTGCATACCTCCACCTCTCCAAGCTCTCTTCCACCTGTTCCCTGTTCTCACCACAGATCACAATGTCATCTGCAAACATCATAATCCATGAGGATTCCTGCCTGACCTCATCTGTTAGTCGGTTCATCACCAGAGCAAACAAGAAGGGGCTCAGAGCTGATCCCTGATGCACTCCCACCTCCACCTTGAAGCTATCTGTCACTCCTACCACACATCTCACCACTGTCCTGCTGTCCTCATACATGACCTGTACCAGTTTAACATACTTCTCTGCCACTCCAGATATCCTCATGCAATACCACACCTCTGTTCATGTTTGCTCTGATCACCACTCTCTCCTCCCTGGGAATATGCTCTATCACTTCATCCTTCCAAAGTTTATCTTTCTTCTCTTCATCACATCCAACCTGTGGAGCATAACCAATGAGCATCAGACCTTCTACTTCTACCTTCAGACACATCACCCTATCTGACACGCTTTTCACATCTACTACATTCTTTGTCAGCTCCTCCTTGAGGACCACCCCTACTCCATTTCTCTTTCTATCCACACCATGGTAAAACAGTTTGAACCCTGCTCCAAGGCTGCGAGCCTTGCTGCCCTTCCACTTGGTCTCTTGGACACATAAAACATCTACCTTCCTTCTCTGCATCATGTCAGCCAGCTCTCTACCTTTGCCTGTCATTGTCCCCACATTTAGAGTTGTAACCCTACATTTTTCACTTTCCTCTTCTCCCTCTGTCTCCTGACATGTTTCCCTCCTCGTGGTCTTTGATAAACAGTAGCACAATTTCCGCCGGCACCGTTTGTCAACAGCACCAGTGGTGGTCGTCGTTAACCTGGGCCTCGACCGATCCGGTATGGTTTTGCTTGGATGAACTCGCATTATAGCTTTGGCAAAAGTATTTTACGTCTGATGCCGTTCCTGACACAACCCTCACCATTTACCCGGGCTTGGGACCGCCACAAGAGATACACTGGCTTGTGCTCTCAAGTGGCTGGTTTTCATCTTTAATGACAACTAAGAAATACTAAGCCTGCAATTAACTATTAAATTTGACATGCCTGGATAATATTTTTATTTGTTTCATTTAATCTGCTTACATCCATCTTGTTTGTTTGTTTTTGTTACATTATTATCACCCGTTTTAAGTTTTATACAGTCAAACTGCCAGAAACTAAATAAAAGAGCCTTTATGGCTGGATTCAGCAGAGTCCGCCCTGTTCTTTAAGATGCATCGTCACTTTTTGTCCAACCCGTTTTAAAAAATGTGGAGTAAAATGTAAACATGTCTCTGTGTCTCCTGACAAACATTAGGCTACTTTAAACTCTGAACAGACGGCATCACCACATTAGTTGTTTTTACTTTTTAACAATGATGTGAACATGGATGAGCTCTTAAAACTTTTAGCTTTTCAAGGTGCAGAATCCTTCAGCGCATTCCCCAGGTGGTCTTTAAGTGCTCGTGTTTAAAGAGCAAGCAGTGAAAAGTGGGTCTCTCTTTAGCTAAAAACGGCTTCCTTTGGTGCAAAAATACATCAGAGCAGAATCAGTGAATCTGTAGGATGATGTTCAACTTGGAGTTTGGAGTTTGTATAGTTCTGACTGAGATGTGGAATTTTGCAGAGATTTTATGTTTCCTTTAGTTTTTCAAGCTCATTAAAGGACATTTTAAACACCTTCATTGGTCTTAAAGCTTTAAATTCCTCCAAACGCCAACACTGACCCTCTCTCTGTGATTGTTCTGCAGCTGTCGCATCTCATCCTTCAGCCTCTCGCACTCCGCCTTCAGCTCCTCTTCCCTCTGGCACGCTCCCTGGGCCTCGTGCCGTGCCCCTTCTAGCTCCGCCTCCAGGCGCTGCAGCTTCAGGTCAGACAGGGCGTCCAAGCTGCGCGAGCTCTGCAGGGTCAGGGCTGGACAGTCCAGCACTGAGGGGACAAAAAGAAAAGAGAAATGCAAAAAGACGAAACACTGAGCTTTTCATCGCTTCTCCCCCGGCTGATGCACCGCCCTTCTGTTGTATTCAATCGATGACCACAAAGGAGCAAAAGAGCTGACTTCTTCCAAGGGCAGCATCTTTCAGCGTGTACCTGGGTGATTTGATCTGTGTGGGCTGGTTAGTGATTCAGCTCCGCTCACGCAGTCCTTGAGCTACAGAAGACATGGCAACAGCACAGCAGCATCATCTTTTTTATCCTGCCTCCACACCAGAACACTCGTGTGCTGCTAAAGCTGCAAACATTCTGTACACAGCCAGCGCTGCAACACTTTACACATTTACACCCATTCATACACGAGCGAGAGTTTTTGCACACAAAGATTAAGAAACAAAAACGTATTTCGTGCCCCATTTTTAAAGATTTATGTGGCAGTTTGATGCTTATGCAGAGCGATACCTCCTCTTCATCTGGGAATACTATCAGCGCAGGCATCTGCTGAGGTGGCGGTGACACATTTCCTCCATCCTTCAACCGCCCACATCACTGAAGAGGGCAGAGTTTAGCATCGCTCTTAAGGTGGTAACAGAGCTGCACTAAAGGTTTGCTCAAAACGGCCGACTCTTAGTCCAAAAGAGTGGCTGACTACGTTCTGTTCAAAGGATCTAAGTAGTTCCTTGCAGGTGTTCACACATTTGGTCCTTTAGTGGTGTTCATGGAACAGGCAGGCTGGATAAAACAAACCTGCGGCACTGATCGCTCCACTCCAAATGTTTTTAAAGCCAGAATGACTGACATTCAAAGAGAGGCACACCAAAACTCATTTCTAGGCGTATTAACTGGAGACCATGACCTTGTAGGAGGAACTGAACGCTCAGACAGATTTTCTCCAAAAGATGGAGAGCTGAACTTTGTTAACCTTCTGTTGAGTCTGATGTGTTTTAAAGGCTGAGAATTCTTTGAAGGAATGCATATCACCCACCATGTTAGAGTGTTAAACTAAAATCACGATGAGAAGGAATTAAAGCTGCTGTTAATGGTTTGCTCAGTCTCTGGTGATAATGTGAGATCTTACATAATGTTTTGGCATTTGAAGAATCAACTGTCACTACATTAACTCAATATCTGTAAAACTGACTGAGTTATAGCCATTTGTGTTGTCCATCCATCCATTATTAGCTGAGGTCAGCGGACCAATTGCTCCTCACAGTTCCAGGAACTCGTCTTAAGCGCAGAGGTGACAGGGCCTTCTCTGCAGCAGGACCAAGACTTTGGAACGAGTTACCTCTGCTTGTCAGACAGGCCCCCTCCCTCTCAGTTTTCAAATCCAGTTTAAAAACTCACTACTATTCAGTAGCTTTCAACACCAGAGGATCTGTGTTTTGAACCTGTACGCTCCACACTGGTTTGTCGTCATATTTATTATCTGCATCGTTTGTATGCCTATATTTTTTATTTACTTCATTTTGTATTTTGCTTCGTGTGTTGTCTGTTGTTTCTGTCTATACAGCACTTTGGTTGGCCTTGTTGCTGTTTTAAGTGCTCTATAAATAAAATGGTATGGTATGGTATTATCTTCCGCTTATTCCAAAGTCGGGTCTCAGGGGCAGCAGCTTGAGCAGGGAGGTCCAGACCTCTTTCCACAGCCACCTCTTCCTGCTCTTCTGTAAGGACCCCCAAGGTGTTCCCAGGCCAACCGCGAGATGTGGTCTCTCCAGTGTGTCTTGGGTCTTTCCCGGGGTCTCCTCCCAACCTCCCTAGGGAGGTGCCCAGGGACCATCCTTATCAGATGCCCAAACCACCTCAACTGGCTCCTCTCGATGTGGAGGAGCAGCGGTTCTACTCAGAGTCTCTCCTGATAACTGAACTTCTCACCTCATCTCTAAGGGAGAGTCCAGCTACCCTGCAGAGGAAACTCATTTTAACCTCCTGTATCCATGATCTCATTCTTTCAGTCTCTACCCAGAGTTCATGACCAGAGGTGAGGGTAGGAACTTAGACCGACTAGTAAACAGAGAGCTTTGCCTTATAGCTCAGCTCCCTGTTCACCATAATGGACCGGCACAGAGTCCACAATACTGCAGACACTGCACCAATCCATCTGTCAACCTCACACTCCATTCTTCCCCCCACTCGTGAACAAAACTCTGAGATGAACTCCCCCACTTGAGGCAGAACCTCACCCGCGACCTGAAGAAAACAATCCACCCTTTTCTGACTGAGGACCATGGCCTCAGATTTGGAGGTGCTGGTTCTCATCCCTTGTGTTGGATACGGTCACTTAGCTGTGGCGGTCATTGTGAATTAGGGAAACTCCAAAAGTTATTGAGTTTTAGACGTACATCCAAAAATACTTCCTGAACTGTAACTGGTTAACTTTTCGGCCACCACAGATATGCAACACAAAGTGGCTATAGCTATTTTAGCTAAAACAATTTCTGTATGTTGAGCTAAAACTTGGTGTGGTAGTAGCTGAGAGTCATTAACATCACATGCTCTGAGCATGTTATTTTCAAGTTTGACCAAAGTGGCTACAACTCTGTCTTTGGTCATCCCAGATGATTTCAGTGTAAAATTCTGGCAGTAAAGGCATCGGGTGATATCCTTCAATGAATGCTGGACCTTTAATGATACGCACGTGTCTCTAATCTGACGTCCTTCAGACGGACGTATGAATCCACCTGCGACAAGAGTCTTACTGTGTTTTTCGGGCCCGGCGTGGAGCTGCAGGTACTGCATGTCTTTGCTGTGAAGCTGCATGTTGAGCTTCTGCACGGAGTCGTCCCTCTGCCTCAGAGCCGACTCCAGACCCAGAATCCTCTCCACGTGTTTCTCCACCAGGTTGGTCTGCAATCACACAGATTCCCAGCGTTTAGCTTTGAAATCAAAATCCAAATCAGAACAAGCTTTATTATCATTGCACCAAAAAACCATTGCTCCTTCAGAGCGTGGCCCCTTATCCTTTTTTAGAATACTTTTTAGATGGAAAAGGGGAAAAAAGCCATGAGGATAGGATAGTGGTATTACAAAAAAGATCTCTTCACATCTTGTCCTATCAGGACATGATTTAAAACATCAAAAACCTCTACCAGCAGCACATTTATAAACACATTACACGTGCGTTTGATGGCAAGACAGTGAGATTTGTCAGTGAAGCACTTCCAGATAGACTATAGTCCTGATAAGATGTTGGTGTCTGACGGTACTGCTCTGATAAGCCTTTACAGAAGTTCTTGAGGTGGGGGTGGGGGGTTGCGATAGGCGTAACTTTTCCTTAGTTTACACATATCCCAGGAGAAATTTGATAAGTCAGCCTGCGTCGAGGCCAACCAGGGGAGTCAGATTCAGATAAGCTACAATTGATGGTTATTTCAGGCAGACAGTTTTTTCTCTCGTCAGCCTTGAGTCCTGCTGGTACTTTCAATCCCAAAATAGCCAGATTCGTGGGCATTCCATTGGTTTGAGCTTATTAACTTCCTCCAAGGTCGTCTCCAACATGCCAGCGAGTCCCAGAAGCCTCAGGTGGCCTGCGATTCTCACAAATCACCTCCATCTTACAGTTTAGCTCGTAAATCAGCTGATGTTGAGTACTCGAAGCACGAACCAAACCTTCACACAGACTCTACAGTTTTGCCACGGCCAAAAATGTTGCTGCCATCTTCTTTAATAGCCGATAACAGAAATCTGCCAATGCCAAAACCCAGAAAGGCTGCTATCATGAATCAAATTATATAAGCATCTTCGGTGTCCTCCTGAGACAATACAGAAAGACACGTCAGCTTCCAAACTCCCCATGGATCCATGACGTATCCTGTTGCGTGCGTCTCAGCGGGGCATGAGGGCTCTCCAGGACCCTGTCGCTTTGTTGAAAAGATTTTATCGACTGCGTTGAAAATCCAGCTGACCAGATCCATGACAGTAGTTTTAGTTTTGGAAGATGTGTAAAATAGGAGCTCCAATACACAGACAGAGAGCAAAGTAAGCAGGAGGAGGATGGGAGAGGGAGCGAGGAAAAGACAAGAACTTCAATATTTACTGAAGATATGTAGATGTGGGCGTAGAGAAAAAGGTTTATACAACCTTTTCAAGCTACTTGTTACAGCTGAGAAGGAAGTAGAATATAGTTATTATCTCTGCTCTTGTGAACACATCAAGGGGAGGTAAATTTCACTCATCTGCATTAGTGATATTTGCAGCGAGTGACCGATCGGAGGTCATAAATACAGCTCATCTGAGGCTTCAGCTGCAAAACAACACTTTGTGTTACACTAGAGATGTTACACAACAATTTATTAAAGATGTCAAACCATAACTGCATCAAAAAATTGGTATATTCTGACAAGTCTCTCACACTGACTCATTTAGGAGATGATTAATACGTTGGCTCAGCCTCTAAGAAGGTGTTCTGATTTAAACGAACTTAAAGTGACTGTCTATATGTGAACTCTTGAGATGATTGGTTTTATATGAAACTCTCTCCTTTGGTTTGTGGTTATTTTATGAAATTTAAGGGAAACTCTGAAGAAGAGCAAAAACTTTTAGTGCCTTGAAAATATGGAAGAAAACGTTTCTTTTCTCCCAGTTATTCTTGGATTTCTACATTCCTTTTATAAATTGTTACTTAGCACAAATAAAACTCTAGAATTTGACTTTATAACAAATATAATTTTGTAAAAGTTTAAAGGACAGACACAGAAAATAAACAAGATAACCAAAAACAAAAGGAGTAAAACTAACAACACAAAGATTATCAAAACCAAGAGAGAACAGGTCCTGACAGGTCTCACTGGGCTTGGACTGTTGGGAAACCCGTTAGCGACGCCACATTCCGAGGATAAAATGTGGATTTTTTTTTTTTTTACCAGGATTCACTCAAACACTCAAAGACATGCTTGCATAAACTCTCAGCTAATTTGGAGCTAAAGTTCGATGAGCGTTTGCCTACATATTAACCAAAAACTACACTTCTAGTGCTCAGATTCATGAAGCTACATTAAGAAATGTTCGAGACTCGGTAGAACTTTGAATAAGAGCCAAAAAACATGCCCAGCCAATCAATGAGTGGTGTTTGTACTCGTTACCTACACTTCAGCTTACCGGACTCATTATTCAAAGCTAATGTCGTCCAAGAAAACCTTTATTTTTAAATACTGTTTAGTTTTACCTGCTAAAACTTTCACAACATTCTGTGCATTATCTTGTATAAGTGAGAAGTAGCCACTAAAAAGCCACAGCTTCAGGTGACTTTGGCTCTTTGGCAGGTAGCAGGTCCGGACTTTTCGGCACTTTGGCTTCGTTCTGTAATCTCTTTAAATGGAGGATACTCCGTACGATGAACCTCGCCATCAGCGAGACGGTTTATCACCACAAAGGGCACCTAAAAAGATCAAGCAGCCAATCTGTTCAGTCCGATGTCTCCGCCTGTGTTTGATTTGTTAGCACTTAGAAAATATGAGATATACACAAAGCAGGGTTAATTGTAGTATTTCATAAAGCTCAGATTTGGCATTTATGTTCAGGGAAAACAATACTTAAAATAATTGCTGGAAGCGGTTTTGTTGTCCTCAAATATTTTAGCAAGATTGCAGTCTGGATGAACAAAAGGAGTTTATTTTTGTAGTAAAGGTAGGAAGTTAACAACGTTCTGGTAAAACAGAAAGGTGGAGACACAAACTGCTCTGAAGGAATGATGTAGACCCTCCTGTCCAATTAGTTTCCAGGTTTTGTGTCATGTGACGGCAAGAAAATGTGTTGTATATCAACGAGTAACTGTATTTTCCTTGCAGTGAGAATCTCAAAATCATCATCTTATTTATTTATTTTTTTAAATGCAGCTTATGAGCTATAACTCAGACAAATTAGTGCTTATTTTATATTAAATTAGAGGATTTACTTCTGTAGTAAAGGCTAAATGGGGTGCAAGCAAAAACAAAATTGCATATAACAATTTATCCAATGTTCAGAAGTGGACAATAGAATCATAAACACAAATAAAATAAAAAACAGCATTTTATACAACTTTAAGACAATCTTCAGACACAGATTGTAGATTATAGATTATCTGGGCGGTTCTTATGTATCACCCAACACTGGAGGTGAAGGACAGTAATGGTTTTTGCCTGTGTCTGTGTGTTTATTTGTCTATAGCGTTAGCAAAATATCTCATGAACTAGTTGACATCTTCTAAAGAAACTCTGTAGGTCATAATTAGATCATCTACGACTCCAGAAAATTTGTTACATGAGCGTATTTGATGCCACTGCGTTGGTTTGTGACCAGCAGGACTTCTGTGCTGAAAGTTTCCTGCGGAAGACGAAACGTCCACGCTGACGAGAACTTCTCACATCTACACCAGCAAGACGTCTTCACTTCTCGGGGAATGTGGATTTATACCACAATAAGAGTTCCAGCGTTTTCCTTTGCAGCTCTTCTACACCAGAAGGTGCCAACAGATCCACACCTGAGGACCATTCGCTTGACGAGCTACAAGGATTAAGGCAGTTGATGACTGCAACCCGACACTGATGCATCATCTGCCCATCGGTAGTTGAGTCCTGGCCTTTAGGGCCACCGTACCTTTACCTTGCTCACAGTGTTTTGTGAAAGACTAATCTTGCATCTCCTTGTCATAGCTTGACTCCTGTGATCCTCCTGAGCCTTGGACCTCCCTGATTGCCTCCTTGTGATCTCTCCAGCTGTTCCCTGCTTCCACCACTTGCCCAACGTTTGTGTCAGACCATTTTGAACCTTTTGGATTTAAACCCATGCGACGACTCTGCCTGTTCGTAGGTTCCAGTCCAGATCTACAGGTCCTGCACACTGTTCATTATTATTCACTCCTGTAAATAAACACTGTTAAACTTTCTCCTGGTCCTGAAGTCGTTGTTCTCAGTCTCATGCTATCTGGGTATAGAGTCAAACCTTACACATTAGACCTAAGACATTTGATTGTGCTGGTTGGTGGCGGTCTGTTATAAAGAGACTGACATCTTTTTTTATGATCGGTGTGGGAATGTGCCCCTACGGTTTATTTAAGATTTATTTGACTTTCTTTGAAAGTTTTCCTGGAACAGTAAAAGATGGCTGTTTTTCCTAACAGCCTTGGCTAGCTGCTCCTCAGCGGAGTAGTTGAAAATGAGAGCAGAGTAGTTCAGCCACTTTTATGCGTTAGCGCTTCACAAAGATCCGACCAGTTGCACAAACCCTGCAAGAAAAAAGTTCTGCCAGGGCTCTGTGAACAGAACGGGTTCTTGAGGGTGATGCGACAGAAAGACACAACTTTTGTCCTGCAGTCACATCAGCGAGAAAATGTCTGGCACTTCTGATGACCTATAAATCACCCTTTGTGTACTTCTTAGGTCTTATGACATGTAAACTTGATCAGCAAAGATGGAGCTATACTGTACTTGTGCTTATTTTTCACATTTAGGTTTTTATTATTTATCATTCTTCTCCCTAGATATTTTAAGGTGCTCCTTGCATGTTTGAAATGAATGAATCAATTGAAAAAAACTACATCATAATGTCAGACTTGTTTGTTATATACTCCGAGTGTCAAACTGTAAAAGTTATAAGCTCTGAGACTCGTGTAAAGCTGCTGTGAATTCCAAAATAGAAGCCAAGCCTCTGACCATCTTGTCGAGATCCCTCTGGAGGTTGTTCTTCTCCATGTGAATCTTCTCGTAGGCCTGGATCACATCCTCCAGCTGCTCCTCCCTCTCTTTTCTCTTCTGCAGCTGAAACAGCAGAGAGGGGAAAAAAAAAATCAAACACATAAGAGGCTTGACACATTTTCCCTTTCCTTTCAGTTTTCAAACTTCCCCGCAAAGAGAAAGAACGCCACAAAAACTTCTATTGTGAGAGTCATCAAATGCGTCGCTCAAGTTTTGCAGCCGAGGAAAATTAGGACACCGAAATTCCGAGACCTCAGCATGTGCAAACGCAGCTCTTCCGAAATCTTACAGCTGCATGAAAAACAAGGATTTCTTGATATATCGCTGACTTTTTGTACTGAGACAGAGATCGCCACAGGACGCCACACGGATCGGAGCGCGGCGGCGTGGGGACGCCAAACTGAGTGAAACGAGAACGTCAGAACAGTCGAGGGGAAGAGCTTCTTATTAAAAACCACACGGTCACTTCAGACAACAGAAAGAGAGAGTGGGAGCTGCAGAAAACGAGCGAGATAAACAGTCAGCGTGGAAAACGAGGTTTATCACTGCCGTGTTGTAGGACTGTGTCTATGGTAACATATGGCGGTAAAAAACTGGCACCAGTGCGTGGTCTGCTTTGTGAAAAAGAAGAGCAGGGATGCTCCGGAGCTATATCTGTACTGTGAGAGCACAAAAAAAGCTAATTTATATCTTGTTCTCACAATATTCACACTTTGGTTTGGATGCTATGGTAGGATTTTTTTAATACTTGTTTTTCATGACTTGCTACAAGCACCGTTTCAAACATTTTGTCGCTTCCAGTTCTTTATTTGACACAGTTACTAACGGAAAATCAGCCACTTCACTTAATAACCAAACTTCTACAAGTCAATCCTCAGTTAATCACACCTTCTCTTTTTCTCCATTCTCAGTCAGTGAGGTCAATAAACTGTTAAAAGATCTTGATCCTAAAAAATCTGCAGGTCCAGATGAACTTCCACCTTATTTCTTAAGGCTGGCTGCTCATACCATCACAGTCCCTGTGACCCACATCTTCAATCTCTCCATGAGACAAAACTCCATCCAGACACTTGAAAACAGCCTTTGTTCTTCCTTTGCTGAAGGGAGGTGACCCCACCTCACTGAACAACTATGGACCAATCTCTAAACTCTGCATTTTAGCCAAGGTTTTAGAAAAACTGATAAACTCTCAAATCAAAAATGACCTGGACTCATTTAACATCTTACCTCCACATCGATCTGGTTTCAGGAAACAACACAGCACATCGACTGCTTCACTGAAGGTTCTTAATGACGTTGTTGAAGCACTGGATGCTAAGGATTATTGTGCTGCACTTTTCTTAGACCTGTCTAAAGCTTTTGACACTGTGGATCAGAACATCTTGTGTCATAAACTCTCAGAAATCGGAATCGATTTTTTTTTTTTACAATAATTGGCACTCAAATAATGCTTATATTGAGACCACGTTGATTTGAATTGGACCACAACTGGATAGAATGGGCCTATTTGTTTTGAATTGGAATAAAAGCATTAAACCAGTTTCTGATTTAATTTACTGAAATGTATTCCATTGGACTGATCCATATTTTATGGGATAAAAAATAATTTTAATGCCTTGAACTGAACTGCTCTCACTTTGAACAGTTGGATTATGACAGGAACAAAAAAAAAAAAAAAAACTACTCCTTTCATTTCCTTTAGATTACCTTTCTTCATGAACAAATACAACTGAAATAAAATTATTTTAATGATAGGTTCCTACTGTGATAAAGGTGGGTAATTGTGGAGTTAATAACGAGGAGCGGCTGCAGTTAAAGCATCCATGCCTGTAGGAAAAGGGAATCCCAGTTCTTACCCAAGGCCCGTTCATAGAAGGTATGATTGTTGTGTCAGTGCATGTACTCGGATGATAATAGAAACTATACTCGTTGGACCCGGTCCAACCTTGAACAACAACCACAAGCTGGAGTTTAACCCTTCGTGTCAATCCCTTCACTCTTTTCTGCACGGTGACTCCTGGTTTTGCACAGAGCTGAACTTGTTCGTCCCAGTTTAGGCTCTTTCAGCCATTTTTGCAGACAGTTTGGTCTCACTCCAGACTGGTAACCAGACAGTTTATAGGCTCTTTCACAAACAGCTCAAGCCAGGGGATGCCTTCGGGCCACCTTGGTGCATCTTTGGGCTGCAAAGTGACGTAGTAACAGAGGTGAAATGTGGACATGTGAAAAGGTAAGACAGTGCCACAGTGATGGCATCTGGTCTGTGCGACCGCCTGTCGAAGAACAGATTGATGATGACGCACACAAACTTTGTATTTAGTTTTTAAAATGGTTCACCAGAGAGAGGATCGCTAAACTGAGTTAATTCACCGTGTTTTGAAAGTGATACGAGACGTCTGAGCACATTTAATGTGCACCACGTCAACCCAGCTGAGTTCTGCTCCACTCCTCTTTGTGTTCTGCAATGAATGTTTTGTTTCTGAAACCAGCTCCGTCTGTGATTTTTGAACAGACTGGGCTGTGCGGCCATTTCACAGAACTGTTTTGTGAAAAGGCCTTTTGTTTCATACGACGGAGCTTTAGGGCCACGCTAAGAAAACAAAAATTAAAAGCCATAAAATTATGAGAATAAAGTCATACAAGACTTTTTTTTTTTTTTTTACAGCTCTTGTTCCCCCCCACGAGTCGGATCCAGGACGCGACCTGTCAATCAATCCAGTAGGCGTGTCAGCAAATGACCAGTCCGAAGCTAAATGCTCTTACCTGCAGAGCTGCGCTGCAGCTCATCAGAGTGTACCACCTTACTGTAAGCTGGTTCATAGTCCTGATACTGATAATAATCTGATGCTGATGTGTTAACAGATTATCTCCTTATTTGTAAAACCAAAGTATAACTTAAAATGTTCAACAATCTTCATTTTACCACAGTTAAAATGAGGTAAACCTGCTTTATGTGTCGGAGTTCGGATAATATTATGACTCATTTAGCTTCGGATTGGTCATTTGCTGACACGCCTACTGGACTGATTGACAGGTCGCGTCCTGGATCCGACTCGTGAAAAAAACAAACAAACAGAGAACTGCAAAAAGTCTCGTACGACTTTATTCTCGTAAATTTACAGCTTAATTTTTTTTTTCCTAGCGTGACCCTAAAGCTCCATCGTAGTTTCACAACAGAGGAATGCTCGACCAAGTGCAAACTGCGCAGCAGCATTTATCTTCACATCTCTGGAAAACACTGGAAAACCGAGTTGATTTCTTGTGGTCTACCAGCGGAGGCACAAAGGACGCAGTCGTAGAGAGAGAAACAAGTTCAGGACGGAGCAGCAGCACGGAGGCTCCATTGATTTAATTGGAAAAACACTGAAAACACACACAGAGGTCACTTCACTAAATGAAAGTGGTGTGTGTGTGTGTGTGTGTGTGTGTGTGACTGTCCTGCTCTATTAGTCTTGTTCCAACAGAGCATGCTCAGTGAGCTGTGGCACATTTCATCACTCTGAATGCCAGGTGTCAGACCCCCTCCTCCTAACCTTCAGAACCCCCCCACTAATCATCTCTGCCTCGCTCTGCTACAAACCATTTCCTCGCTCTGTAGCTCTTCTTAGCACAGCTGCTGCTGCCAGTTTTACCACAGCCTTCCTGTGTCGGTCGCGTCTCATTTCCCCGTTCTCTTGTTCACACAGTTGTACCAACGGAGGTTCAGCTGAGCAAAAAAACGTTATCAGCCCATGTCTATAAATAAATAATAATAAATAAAGTGATATGTGTTGCCATCATTGTGTGTTCCCATACAATGGAGAAACTGGTTCTCTGCTTTTAACCCATCACACCTGGGGTGCACCCAGGTGGAGCAGTGGACAGCTATGTAGGCGCCCAGAGAGCAATTAGGGATTGGGTGTCTTGCTCAGAAACACCACAACATCACGGGAATGGCTGGAGATCGAGCCTGAGGCTTTCAGTCCTGGGTTGGCTGCCCTGCCTTTACCCCATCTTGGGTCGCCATGATCCCAATTCAGAAAAAGATGTGATATTGTGTAAAATGTACATAAAAATTTAATTCAATGGTTTACAAATCTCATAAACTTGTACATAAAAATCATATTAAATGCTAAAAAAAATGGTGATTTTAAATTTTATGGCACAAAAGTTGGGATACGTGCAACAAAAGGCTGCATTAGTGAGTCGTACAAAAAAGAAACAGCTGCATTTTGCGACTAATTAGAATAATTGTCAACAGGTCGGTAAGAGGACCGGGAATAAAAGGAGCAGAGAGGCTGGATCTCTCAGAAGTAAAGACGGGCAGAGGTTCACCAGTCTGCATCAAAACCAGAGTCATCCACAGTTAATAACATCAGGTTTTAAGAATCTGCAGAAATTTCTGAGCTCAAAGGCTGAAAGTCAACTTGATCGTGATCTTCAGGCCCTCAGGGGCCACTGCATTAAGACCAGGTCTGGTTCTGTTCTGGGCTCAGGAACACCTCCGCAGATCATTGTTCTGTGTTCCTGTTGACATGTTTTTTTATAACTTGGCATTTTCTTTTAACTGTGTACTTTTTTGTGTTGTATTTGTTGCCTCTTGACCAGGACTCCCTTGAAAAAGAGGTTTTTCATCTCTATGGGTTTTAATCCTGGAAAAGGTAAAAAAAAATTATCTGTAAACATAGTTCATCCACAAATAAGATAAAATAAACTTTATTGTCTAACACAACTGTGGCAGAAATTCTCCTTTGACGCGCTCTACATTCATCATGCACGCACAAGAACCAACACTAGAACAGAATAAGGAAAAATCTAAGCCATCTGTGAACACCATCCAGAACCGCTGGACCAGCGCTCATTTAAACTGGGCCGAGGTGACGTCCAGAACGGTTCTGTGGTCAGACAAGTTCAACTTCAAATGATTTTTGAAAACCACGCGTGTTCTCTGTATTAAAGAGAAGAGGGACCATCCGGCCTGTTGTCAGCTCACAGTTCAAAGGCCTGCCTCGCTGATGGTATGGGGGTGCATTGGGGCCTCTGTCATGCACATCTGGAAAGCCACTATGAATGTGGAAAGGTAGATACCAGTTTTAGAAGAGCATGTTCTCCCAGTTAGCAGACTGCATCAACAATCCATCAACTCGTCTGTCAGGTTTAGTAAAACAAGAGGACGTTTCACAGTGAGAACACGCTTCTGCACCGTCTTCAAGATCTGTTGCTGCCAAAAAAAATTACATATTTGTTTTTAAATAGTCCAATTTCTTAGTTTAAGAACTTTAACAATTGGTTTATGAGATTTGTAAATCCTGGTATTTTGCTTTTTTTTTTTTTTTTATACATTTTCCCATCGACTTTTTGGAATTAGAGGTGTAAAAAAAAAACAGACTGCAATGTTCTCGTTTAGGTTTAGCAACACGTCCAGCAAAGTCTCAGGTCTTGTTCTGGTTTTAATGCATCTTAAAAACCAGAGTCAACTCGCGTCACGCTGCTCCTCGGGCTATTTCTTAAAAATAAACCGCTCGTTGAATTGCTTGGAAAGCAGCCATCTTTAATTAGTTTTGGACGATTATTGGCCCAAATTAGAGTTTCAGTTCGTTTAATTTCCATGAACAAAAGAGGATTTTTAACTTTTGCATGACAAAAGCTAAAGTTTATCCAGTTATTTACGAACATTAAATGGATTTTTCACAGAATCTTAGCTGAGGCGACTGAATATTTACGGTCTAACCCCCCGTTTTGTCCCGTTTTACCTCGTGGGTGAGGACGTTGACCCGCTGGTGCAGGTTGCCGTTTTCTGACTGCAGCAGCGCCGTGTCTTTGCTCTCGAAGGAGCAGTAGGAGTTGGTGTCTTCGCCAAACTCGCTGATCATCGGGAACTGAAGCAACGAGAAAAAACAAGATGGAAAAAGTTTTCTAACGTGAAAAGTGCGACACGCGTCTTTATTTCTGCAACGCTAAACCTTTTTTCTGTTCAAGGTTTTTATGTTACATTTCATTTTTTTTAGTTTGTGATTATTTTACAACTTAAAGCAACATGGGTGAGATCACCCATTTAATTAATTTTATTTGCTTTTCAACCTTTAGAAAATATTTTAACTCAACTCGTTAAATGATCATTTAAAATAACCCGTATTGTTGTGAAAGTGGCTCTGAAATGGTTCGAGTGTTTTTATCACTTTAATAGCAAGTTTGATTATGTAACGAGAAAAGAAAAACTTTTTCTTAAATTGTGCGCTTCAAACACAAATCTTTGTTGTACTCCTCTCTTTGCTGACCGTGTCTGTAGACGCACAAATATGACTCTTCCTTGAAAGAATGCCTGAAAAGCTCCGATGAGCGAGAGCTGATCAGAAAAAATAAAATAAATGTCAAACATAAGAAAAACGTTGACACAGAAAACTTGAAATAGTTTACATGAAGAAGGACAAAGACGTCCTTTTTTAATATTAAAACCACCTTTCAGCCACATTGCAAATACTTGTTTGCAGTATTTTTTTACAAGTTGCATATAAAATAAAATAAAAATAAAAAATATCAGCTTTGTGATAACCTAAAAAATTTTTTTACATTTTGATGTAAAAACGTTGGACGTGTAAGGAGAACCAAAACAAACAAAACAAAAAGTTACAGCTGCTGCCAGAGGCTCATCGCCATCACCATGGTAACCAGACACTTGTGTCTCTCAATCCATGACTGCATCCAGTGGTTCCCAACCCTGGTCCCTGAGGAACACCATCCTGCATGTTCAGTTGTTCCTCTGCTCCAACACACCGTGAATGAAACGGTGACTAACAGGCTTCTGCCGAACTGAAGGAAGTAATTAAACCACTGAACCAGGTGTGCTGGAGCAGAGAAACAACTAAAACATGCAGGATGGTGTTCCTCAAGGACCAGAGTTGGGAACCCCTGAATAGACAGACAGAAACAGACTGAAAATTGAACCTCAAACAGTCGCTGTACAAAAACTACAAGTTGCAGCTTTAAAATTCTTGAACCATGATGGGCAGACGTCTCTGATGAGCCCACACGTGGATTTTTATGCTTCAACAGACTTTTATGTAGAAGATTTGACAAGTTAAAAGCTTAACTTCCTGTTTTGACGATAATATTTTGAGCTAAAAGTTTATTAAAGTTTGGGTGTGCGCTCTGCATTCTGGATGGATTTGTCGGAAAACCTTGAGCCCTATAGCAGTGAGAAACACACCGGGTGAAAGTAAACTAAAATACCTTCTGGTGTATAATTTGTACATGTTAAAAAAACAACTGTGGAAATATAGTTTGTTTGCAAAAGGTTTGAAACTTTTAGACGATTCGGAAGTTAAAGGAAAACCCTCTAACTATCATAATTTTAAACTATGAGTGTGTGAAAGCAGTAAAAGACATCAACGTGTCAGTTCAGTCAAGTAAAGTTCACCTTTTTGTGACTTGTTTAAACTTTAAATGACGTTTCTGCTGTGAACACTGGTGGAGCTGTAGAGGTCCAGTCTCACCAAAATCCCATTATTGTCTATGAGGAAATTTCTCAGCGTTTTTTAAGCCACTTTTATTATCGCGACTGAAAGCCACTATTACTGATTGAGCTGCATGTTTTGATGTATAACTTCTTAAATCTTCCAGATTTTAAAACTGATAAAAAATCACAATGGAAAAATCTACAGGATGGTACCAATAAAACCAGTGTGTGAAGTTTTTGAGCAAACAAACAGTCATAACAGTAATGTTGAAAATGTATGATTGAAATAAATATCCTTACAAGTTTGTGAGTTAAGCTCAGCCGGACGCCATGATGGAAACATTCTGGTTATTTAACGGCTGTTTCGCCTAAATGAACACATTCAGACTGCCTGCACTAAGAGCTTCTCATTTTCTTCCTGATGTCGTTGCTTTGCTGATGTAATGTCCGTTTGAGAAAACAACCCTTTTCCATTTAGCGGAGCATCTCTCTTTGCTCCGTTTAACAGTAAGTGGAGTAAACATGCAGCTTTCTTCCATCAAAGGCTTCAGGAACTCCGGAGAACAACTTGGCCTCAAACTGTGCAAGTGTGCAGGACGGAGGAGCAGAACTAACTGAGGAAGACTGTGATAAAATGGAAACACAAGATTACAACTAAAACTATAAAAACACAAATCCCGACAACTTGAAAATATCCGAACTTGCTCTTTCAGTTGCACCCTGTTGAGTTCTGCGGTGGTCAATAAAATGCCCAGTAACAGGAAAAGCAGTTACATTTGGAAATAATAAAGCTTAAATCTTCTTGGTGTCCAAACATATTGATTGAAGAATAGTCATAAAAATAATTATTAATAATCAAAACACCAATAAATACAATAAATAAATAAACCCAGCTGGTTTGGGCAGCTCAAAACATACCGTATTTGCCACCGTACACGTTGCATCGCCCTGTAAGTCGCATCAGTACAAATATGTCTAATAAAGTGAAAAAAAAAAACATGAATAAGTCACTTCGCTGTATAAGTCGCATCTATAATGCGTCACCACTGACAACCTGGAAATGTGGGCCGGTGTTGTGCTGAAAATCAATTGGCTGCCAAATGGCGGCCGTGGGAGCGTGCACGAGAGGACTTTAACAAGAATTTAACAAGATTAACACTTAAAAACAGTTATTTGTTTGCTTTAAATGATAATAAAGATGTGTCTCAGTCTAACTTTTCCTTAATAAATGCACTTTGATGGTCAAATCAGCTGCATTTCTCCTGGGCGCAGTGAAATTAAGCTGATTTGACGTTTAGGAGTTCCGGAGCGAGACGACGGTGGCTTTGTATGGCAATCCAAGTGTCTCATTAATAGTCACTTTTACACTTGGCTTGCCATATTAGTCGAGGGCCCTCTAGTGGCTGAAAATGGTAGTGTTCAATATTTTCCATGTTAGAATGAATGAAATCGTCAGATCTCAGACAAAAATTAGGTTATAAATATGGGGAAAACATAAATGAGTCGTTGGATGTATAAGTCGCAGGGCATGCTAATTTATGCAAAAAACTGTGACTTATACACCAAAATGTATGGTAATCCAGGTTCTTGCAGCTGGTTAATGATGGGAGGCAGGTTGAAATGTAAAAACAAGATGTTGCACCAACATTGTCACAGGTGTGACAACTTCTCCAACATCTGCAGCTGTTTTACTAAAACCAACATCTGTCTCTGCAGGAATCCACTGAACAAACCGGCGTTTGGCAGCCTGAAGCCTTAGGAAACAGCCGCTCACACAAACCAAGCAGGAGCTCTGACGAGACCTGAAGCCTCCTAGTTCTGGTGAAATAAACTCCGTGTTTGAGCAGAAACGTCATTCTCGTTTCAGCTTTTGTCCTCCTGAGAGTTTGAAGAACAGCGGCGTCTTTGACCTCTTTTTGTCTTTTCTTTCATTTTTGTTTTGATGCTGTTCTCATCTCGTCTGCGTACACCACAGCTTCAGAGAGTCCTCAAGTGTCTAACAGTTAGAAGAAGAAACGGAGCATTATAGGGATGCTCTGAAATTCTTAGAATAAGCAGAACACCAAAGACTAATGATGGAGCGAACATCCAAGGGTGTATTTCTCTTTTCCTCTAATCCTCCTTTGTTCTTAATTTCAACACTTCATCTCTTTCCTCCTCTACACGTCATTATCTCCCTTTACTCCCTCGTTTCATCCTCCTCCTGTTGGATGCCGTCCATTCCTCTGCCCGTGTGGCTCTTTATTACAACCTAGTTTCCCATTTCCCTTGTTTTAGTCCTCCCACATAACTCATTTACCTTTTTGTTCCCCAGAAATTCATCTAAAAAGGTGGATTTCTTCTTCAACCCGTCGACTCATCTCATCAAAAAGCCCTAAAAATACGAACGTTTACGAACAAGAAGTTTGTGATCTTGTGATTCTTGTTCACTCGGAAAATAAATAAGAATGGCAGCTCATGCAATTTTATAATTAAAACAGCTAAAATCTTGGATTAGTTGTTGTAAATCAGACTTTAATGCCTCCTTCTTGAGGTGTTTTCTACCTCCCAGCTTTTACTCCTCAAAGTGTCTGAATTAATCATCTGCTGCCTGAAAACGACGGCAGAATTCACATTTCCACACACACCAGACAAGAAGCCCAATAATAAATCCACGCTGCCAAAATCAAATGAGGAGAAACTGCTGCTCTAATTGCAGATTGATTTAATTAACTTATTGCCTAATGTGAAACTGATGGAACTGATTGTAACAAAAAAAAAGATTCTTTGTCTCATTTTTCATTAAAATGTGTGGATTGCTTTGTCATTTATCAACCTGCTCCAGATGGTTTGTTACATAAAACCATGGAAGAAGCCTTTGTTGGAAACTGTTTAAAAAAAAAAAAAACACTTTCAAGAAGTACTTGGCAGGAGAACGGATGAACAGAACTGACTAACAGAGAGGAGCCAGTTGGTCGAATCAAGCCAGCCAGGAAAGAAAGGAAAATTCCAATTTAGTCCTAGCATTCTTTGAAGGAACGCAGCGGTCGAAGGATTCGGACTGGCAACCTCCCGATCTTGCTCTCTGTGACCTCTGTGCCACACCACATATTGATAAAATAGTTTTGAAATGAAGTAAAACTTTCATTAAAGGAATTATTTCCATGCTTGAAGCCACTGTTTTTTGGGGAGTCCAAAAGTAGGCGGAGTCAGATGTGTCACCACATCATAGCATTTGGGACCTGGCTTGACAAAAATACCTGTTTTTAAGTTGTTTAACAGCATTAACTAATTAAGTGGGGAGTGGTGGCGCAGGGGCTGGAGAGGGTGAGCCTGTGATCAGAAGGTCGCCGGTTCAACTCCCCGGACAGACAACATTGAAATGTGGATGGGAAAGGTGAAACACCCACACCTGCCTTCACCCTCATTTGCCCCACTCTGGGCCCTTGAGCAAGGCTCTTAACCCCCACCATCTGCTCCCCCAGGTGCCCTAGATATCAGCTCTCTGCTCCACACAGAGGGCTGTGGTAGCTCGGTGGTTTGTTTGCATCAGGAAGGACATCCGGCGTAAAAACAATCGCCAAGTCTTCGTGCGAGTTAGTTCATTGTGGCGACTCCTGAAGAAGGGAGCAGCCGAAAGAAAATATTCTTTTAAGGAATGCCTATCGCCCGCTGCCTCTCATGACAAGGTTTTAGATCATCTTGTGCTGCAGCCATTTTAAGTCAGGCCTTGAAAATTAAGGTATTTGGATTCCCGAGTGGTATCGCATGTCGTCACGCTCGAAGAATCTCGATCAAAACTGCCAAGTGACTCATTAGATATTTAGCTTAGGCAAGCTTCTGCTACCTTTAGTATTATCTCAGCTTTTGCTGCTTTTAAATTTTAGCTGGCCGTTTTTCACTTTAGTTTGACTTTTGCTACTTTTAGCATGCATCCAACTCTTCCTTTCAGTTTGGATTTCAGCTAGTTTGATTTTTTTTTAAGCTATAAGTTAGTATTTTGCTTCTTTTAGCTTTAACCACACATTTTCAGCTTCAGCGTTTCAGCTTTAGTAGATTCCAGTAATGTCATTGAGCACTTGGCGTTGATTTTTAAATCAGTTCACCTTAATCTCGTAGATCTTCAGCTTCCTCTTGATGCTGGTGTTTTCCCGCTCCAGGCTCACCAGTCTGGTTTTGATTTCCTGGTAGGCGGAGATGAGGGCGAAGTGCGAGCCAGAGTAGACGTCGTCGGCGGGAAGTGGCGAGGCCCTCCACGCCATGCTGCCGCAGCCATCCTCCTTCAGGCCCCCAGCATCACCGCCTCCTCCCAGCAGCCCCAGCTCCCCTCCACCGAAAAGAGACTGCATCGCTCAGAGCCTCAACCTGGAAGCAGACAGAGACGGTTCATGAATTATTAAACCGCCAGATTATTTCCATTCAGTTAAACGTTCCACCCAAAAATAACCGAGTTCCAAAAAGGACTGCTTGTCCTGAAAACACCTGTCAGCCACTCAGACAAACGAACAAAAACATTTTGTTTAATTATTAAACCTTTATTTAACCAGATAAAAACCCATTGAGATCAAGACCTCTTTCACAAGGGTGACCTGGCCAAGAACAGGCAGCAGCAGCACACGTCATAAAAAACAAAACAAGTGGCAAGATTAGATGAAGACTTCAAAAATATATAAAAAATATAAAACATACAGTATAGCAGTAAATGGCAATAATTGTAATAAATAATAATTTAAAACAATAACAATTTAAGATCTAAAACACAGGCATTGTTGACAAGATATCCTTTGTATGTTTTTTTTAAGTTTGCAAAAAGCACTCAAAGTAACAAGTTTTGTCAGTTTTAATTCAACTTGCAAGGCATTCCAAGCTGAGGGACAGAAAAGCTAAAAGCTTTCTTGCCCTTTTCTGTTCGCACACGAGGAACATGAAGATACAAACAGTCCTTAGAGCATAAGGTGTAACTACTGTCCATTCTTCGTATAAAAGTACACAAATAATGTGGAAGCATGCCACTAAGAGACTTGTAAACCAAAGTCATCCAATGCACATGTCGCCTGTTAAACAGGGAAGACATATTGGTTTTAAGATAGAGATCACAGTGGTGAGTAAGGTAGCTACAACCAGTAATAAATCTTAATGCACAGTGGGTACACTGGATTCAATGACTGTAGACAACAGTTTGAAGCACACATATCATCGCCAAAGTCAAGTACTGGCAAAAAAGTAGCTGTGATCAAAAGCTTCCATGCTCTAAGGGAGAAACATGATTTGTTTCTAAAGAAGAATCCAAGCTTCACCCTTAATTTGGAGATTAGGTGTTTCACATGAGATTTAAAAGAAAGCTCCTCGTCGATAATTAAGCCCAGGTATTTATAACAGGAGACCCCCTCGAGAACTTTACCTTGGGCAATTTTTATTAGAGGGATAGTCTCCAATGGGACAGATAAATTTGAAAAAAAAAACAACCATTATTTTAGATTTATCAGCATTTAAGACAAATTTTAATTACTCAAGACAAATCTGCACCTCATCAAAAGCAGCCTGTAAGAATTTAAGTGCCTGAGCAATTGAATTGGAACAACAGTAAATTACACAGTCATCAGCATAAAAGTGGTGGGAAGAATTTTGCAAATTTCCACACAGTGTAGTAACGTAAATTGTAAATAAGATGGGCCCCAAGACAGAGCCCTGGGGTACGCCCTTTTCTACTTTAAGAAAACTTGAGCTTATTCCAGCCACTGTGTCCTATTTGCCAAATCTCCAAACCAGGAAGATGCTTCATTGGAGATGTCCAGATAGAGAAGACTTTTCACCAGGATAGTGTGATCCACCGTATCAAATGCCTTAGATAAATCAATAAACAGAGCAAATCAAACCATTTTAGAATCCAGTGCCTCAAACACATCATTTAAAACTTTTAGAGCAGCAGTTGCAGTGCTATGCTGCTTCCTAAAACCTGACTGAAAAGGGTTTAAAAGAGTATTTGTTTCTAAAAAGTCACTGTTCATCTGATGAACAGTGACATATTCTAAAGTAAAGAACTTGCAGGAAGGGTCATTGTCATTCTTTCTGATATTTAAAGATACAAAAGTCATTTTAACCACAAAGTCACCATCAGAAAGTAGGTACAAGTGTTCTGATCCTAGTTTGAAATTTAACATCTCATTTTTTTTTGTCTTTCAAAACTTGTCCACACCATGAGATATATCTAGAGACAAAATCAGAAGTCGGAAAATGAAGCCAAGAAGGACGAGCGCCCCCTGGTGGCTGGCTGCAGTAGAGTCGTGAAGCCCCGCCCCCTCCATGTAAACTAATGGGACATTTTTTTAACTAACAAAATTAATACACTTCAGATATTTACTTTTTTAGCTATTGATTTGTCTTTACACAATTCTTACTTCACTGTTATATGCAGTTTTTCACTACATTTAGTTTCAATTAGCTTTTTCAGTTTTTAAAAATGTGTCCAGTTTGATGAACATGGCAGGAGGGTGGGACTCTGGATTAAAAAAATCAACATGGCAGCTCCCCAACAACTGATAATCTGGCTACAGTTCTGAACAACAACGTACACTTCATCCAACTTTATGAGTGTCGATGGATCAAAGGCTGCACAAAGAGATGCAACGTTGCACTGATTTGCAAACCAAAAAAAATAAAGAGGTAAGTTAATTTATATCATTAAACACGAGAACAAAATAAAGATCCTTGAAGGAATGCAAACACAAAAATGGCTTCAGTTGAGTTACTTTTAAAGATATTGAGGTAAAATTACGTGTGGTAGTAACTGAGAGCCATCCCAAACATATACAGTGCTTTGGTTGTAAAACAAAAACTGCATTAAAACTTTAGTATAGAAAATGCTACTTTTAGTTTAGTATAGCAAATTAGGGTTAGTATTTTGATTAATGTTTGCAATTAACTTCAAACTACTAGTTATATTTTATTACATAAAGTTAAAGAAAAAGCTTTAATTTCTCAAATCTAGGCTTTTTTTTCAAACAAATTGAAACTCAAGGTAATAAATGTTTATCATGTATGAAATGTTTACGGAAATGTAAACGATTTAAACTGAAGAATCCTAATTTAGCTTCAGCCTTTTACACTAATCCTTGAATTGTGGGCGCGGCGGGCCTGATGTGTTAATCAGAATGGGATATAAATGAGAGTTTGGTTGGTGCTCTGCTTCCATTTCACAGTTACTTAAAAAAACATGAGCTCCGACTGCTCCGTGAGCGGCGTGATGAATGAGCCGGCGTCGCAGCCGACCAGCGTTCCCTCGCCGTCGCCCCCAAAGAATTCGGGCGGCGCTGTCAAGAGAAGATAAATGGTACCTGTGATGTCACTATCCTTTTTCTAAATCCAGCCACAGCGGGGACATGCGCACACGATTCATACTAGAAGTGGTGAAGGGGCAGCGAGGGCTTACAGACACTGATGGAGTTGAACAACAGCAGGCTGATTTGATGCCATCCTGACTCCCAGCGCTGCCTTGTGAGTCAGCGATTGCCTACTGAGCTATTTTCATCTGCTCCCTTCCTCCACTGAGCTATTTTTCTTCCATTTCGAGAGTGAGGGGAGCAGAGCCTCAGCCAATCTGCATCTCTGTTCTGAGCCGGTCCAGGAGGATGATCCAACATCACTCCCACCAGCACAAATGCACTCACACAGACATACGTCTGCGCACACAAAGCCAAAACACACAAAGGAACGCTGACTGAAACACAAGCGCAGACAAAAATGCACATTTGATGGAAACTACATCACAGCTCCCTGTTTAAAATGGAATATATTAAGCTCGTGTTACAGTTTTGACGTAACGCTACTGGGTCTGGTAACATTTTCTGCACAACACCAAGAATTATTAAATATCAAAGCAAAGGCAGTAATTTACTTCCTGCCCCCATAAGATTGAACAGGTTCAGTGCCAGCCAAGTGCTGCAGATCAAATGTATTGACTGGTTATCATCAGTGAGAGCACCTCTGTAAAAAGCAGGAGGTTTCGCTGCTCTGGAGCTTACAGGTATTTGTTACCACAAGATGTAAAGACATCAGCAACGACCTTAGAGAAACAACTGTTGCTGCCCCTTAAACTGTTTAGGATGCCTCCTGGATGCTTCCCTCCTGACGACTGGACGGAAGTGGCTAGGGAGAGGACTTCTTTGCTTAGACTGATGTCTCCATGACTCAAATAAGCAGAAGACAAAGACATCAACTATGTCTAATTTGGTCTTATCTGTCCAATAGACATAGATCCAGATGATTTGTGGTTCGTTACATTAAACTTTTCAAACCCAAGTCATGCTGCCATGTTCTTTTTAGAGAGAATATGATATATCCTTCACCCCTGCTACTTTCTCAACGTCATACTTGTTCAGTCTTTTTACTGATCAGTCTGTCATGACCTTTTAACCTATAACCTTCTAACTGAGGTCTGAAGAATATTAGATGGAGCTCAGTTCTCTGAGCGTTCCACAGTCTGACCTTTGGGTGAATTTGCTGGAAAGTCCACTCCTGTGCTGACTGGCAACTGTCCTAAAGGTTTTCCACTTGTGAATCATCTTTCTCACTGCAGAACAAAGGACTCCCAGTAGTTTGGAAGTGACCTTTGACCCTTTCCAGTTGTTCAAAGCATCTCAACTGGCTCATACAGGAGCAGTGGTTCTACTCTGTGCCCCTTCCAGATGTCCACACTCTTCAACCTATGCTTAAGGCTGAGCCCGGCCACCCACAGAGAAAACTTTTTGGCTGCCTGTATTTGTGATCTTGTTCTTTTGATCACTAATGAAAGCTCATGATGACCACAGATCGGGGTTGGAACATAGATCCACCGGTAAATCAAGAACTTTGCCTTCTGCTCCCTCTTCACCACACTCATGGACAAGACCCCATGATACTTAAACTTCTCCATTTGCGGCAAAACCTCTCCTCAGACCCCGATTGGGTGGGTAGTCCACCCCTTTCTGGCAGTGAACCATGTCCTCTGATTTGGAGATGCTGATTCTCTGGAAGGAGTTTGGTGTGACCAAAGTAAACATGTTTACCCATAATGCACTGCATCATTTTTGGAGGAAGCCAAATGCAGGAAATCAGCACAAAAACCATTTAGCAAAGTCAAGCATGATGATGGAGGGCTCATGGTTTGGGCACCTTGCAGTCATTATGTCAACCATGAATCCTTCTACTAAAAGGTTCTGGAGTCAAACTTGAGATCGTCTATCAAACATCTGAAGCTTGGACCAAACGTACTACAGCACAATGATCCCAAACACGTCAACTAATCTACAACAGAACGGTCAAAAGAAGAAAAGAATCAAGACAACTGTCCAGTCAAGATCCAGACCTGAAAAACTGTGGTGGGACCTTCAGAGAGCTGAGCAGAAACCTTAAAGAACTGAAGACAGAGGAGTGGGCCAAAATTCCTCAACATCCTCATGAAAGACCGATAGTCTTTCAGGAAACCACCACTGAGAGTCATCACTTCTTCAAGCCGCTGGATCAGCTTTGTTTTTGTTCAGTGACGTCGATGAATCTTTACTGTGTTTTTGGTCTCTTGAGGTCTGACTTCAGTCACTTTAGAACCTGGTATGGACCAGATCAGGTGTCCTGATACGTAAAATTTCTAAAAGACAATGTTTAGTGCATTTGGCTTTGCCTTTTAGCCCACATTAGAAAAATAATTGGGAAAACTCTTGCCTTTAGCATTAGGCACAAACTGTATGTGTAGAACACTGCAACAGTATAAAAGGTGAACTTTTTAACCTAAAATGTCCCTCACTGAGTTTCCTCTTCCATCCAGTGTCCCAGTCTATCTCCTGGATCCTCAGGTTCACTCCCTGAAATGCTCAGAGTTCCTCCAGGTCAACGACAAACTGGATGCAACTCTCTGTTCATTACAAAGATTATCTGCAGAGGTTGATCCCATGTGATCCAATGTTCCTCTGAGACTGCCTCTCTGCATTTTCGTTCCCTTTTTATCTCCCTCTCCAAGGACCGAAGCCCCCGCTCCCCCTCCCTCGGTGTCATTGTGAGTAGAAATGAAAAGGCCACAGTGTGCTGCTTTTGTTTAGTGGCACCTGGAAAATCTGAGGCAGCCACAAACCGAGTGGGAAACTGAGCAGTTATTGTTGTCTTCATTTGTAAGGTTTCAATGATGTTTCCCCCCGTGGTCACTTTTGTGTAAAGTTAAGAATAGCTGGAACAAGTTACTGACCTTTTTCTCCAGCGAGGCTCCAAGTTAATGCGTCATACACAAACAAAAAGACAACCATGGTTTATTAACAGAAAGGTTGATGTCGTTTAGTCGTATACAGTGATCCCTAAACTATCGTGGGGGTTACGTTCCAGAAGCTCCTGCAGTAGGTAAAAATCCACAAAGTAGCAGCATTATATTTATGTTATTATTTATATTTATATATATTAAGGCTTTAAAACACCTTCTCACACTCCTACAAACCTTTCCCACTCTCTTATGAACACTCCATATGCTCTTAAACACTTTGGTGATGGCGATGATGACGATGGGCTGAATATACAGCACTGCACAGCATGTACACTAAACACAACATAAAAAACCCACGATACAGTGAAGCCGCAATAAATGAACTGCAGTATAGTGAAGGACGAATGTATTTTAAAACCAGATCATTAAATGATTTTCTTTGCTGATGACGCTTAAAGCTTCTTTACTGGTATAACGAGTATCATATTTTCTGCCGTACACGTCGCACCGCCCTATAAGTCGCATCAATCCAAATATGTCTAATAAAGTGGGAAATCCATAAATGTGTCACATCTATTATGTGTCACTGCTGACAACCCGGAAATGTGGGCCGGTGTTGTGCCAAAAATCGATTGGCTGCCAAATGGCAACCGCGGGAGCGTGCACGGAAGACCTTAACAAGATAAGCACCTAAAAACAATTATTTGTTTGCTCAAATTTATAGTAAAGGTGTGTCTCAGTCTAACTTGTACTTAATAAATGCACTTCAATCATCGGGGCGGCGCAGCGAAATGAATCTGATTTGACGGTAGCTCCAGGCGAGCTGGACGAAGGTGGCAGGTTATGGCAAGTCGGTTGTGTCATTAATAGCCACTTTTACCTATTACATGACACAACGGCATGCCATACTACTTGAGTGCCATCTAGCGGCTGAAAATGGTAGTGTTCAATATTTTCACTCAGAATGAAAGAAAATGGTCATATCTCAGCCAAAAATTGGTTTAAAAATATGGGGGGAAAACACAAATAAGTCACAGGGCATGCAAATTATGCAAAGAAAAAATAAATTAAAAAAGTGACTTATACGCTGAAAAATACGGTATTAGCTTTTATCTTATTCCTGTGTTTGGACCATGTATTGTGTTCTTGTAATTTTTTCCCCAAATAAATGTTACTGTACATCTTGCTGCAAAATAAATTTAAAGAAAGGCTTTGCATGGAATGCTCATCGTCCATGCCAAAATTTTAACAAAAACAAAAAATCACATTTCTTTGTGGAAAAACAACAACGGCATGGCTGTTTTAGTTAAATCCTATAAGGGACATTACACAGTCACACAGGGCTGTGTGATTTCTTGTCAAATCTGTTAGTGCTCATATTATGTGTTAGGGATGACCCTCAACTACCACCAACCCAAATTGTAGCTTAAGATCTGGAACTGCGTTATAGCCATTCGCCTGTGTTCTAAGGTTGATTAGCTGTGGCAGCCATCTTCAGTGTGGACACCAAACATTAATCAGTTGTAAATTTATTTATTTTTTTGCTAATTTAAGCCTTTGCATTTGCGAATGTTAGCTTTTAGCTAACGGTTGTTATTTTTAGCTCTTAGCTAACAGTGTGAACATGTCCAAATCATTCACACGACTGAGATCCTGTTTTCTTCCATATAACTCGTTCCACAATTTTTATACTATTTCAACAATTTATGTATCAAAAAGTTCAACGTTCCTGCTGTGACTTTTGTTTTTTTTTTAATGCCGTTTTCACTTTTAGACATATTTAGCTTTGTCGGCCATGTTTTTCTAATGTGAAATCTACTTTGTAGGTATTTTTCTGCTACTTTTAGACTTTTTCTGCTAGACTTGTTGCTAATTTCTACCTTTTGTGATTATTTCTAATAATTTCAACTTTCTTTTACTTTTTAAAGAAATCTAGTTTAGGCATTATACACTAATATTACGATTAAAACACCAAGAATGGCATAAATTGCACGTCATACTAAAACTGCTGCATAGCTTCTGTACTAACAGGCTAAAAAGCAAATTAAAATGTCAAAACAGGAATGCTTGGTAAACGTCAACTTGCATGTGATGTTGCGCAACGGTTAGCTTGATGGGATTAGCATTCAGCTTCATCTTCGCTCTTATAATCTCATTACTCTGAGTTTATCTGAACCGGGCCTATGCGCTGTAAAATGACTGATGACAGTAATGAGGGAACATTTAGACCATGTGTTAGAATACAAAGCACCCCTAATATTCACAAGATGGCCACTAATTGAGCCACAGCGTTAAGCAGTCATCCATCAGAAGTTTTTTAAATTAATCTCCAGCGCGGCTTTGAGAACATTCATTTTTCTCTGTGTGTCATTATTTTCCAACTGAGCGCCTCATAAAACTCAAATAACCAACAAATATTGTGTTAGCATCGCTGCTCGTCGTGTTCGGGAGAGAACTCAAATAAAATATTTATGAAAAGAGACGCAGGTATGACTACCAAAAGAATATCAATTGCTTGGACGATTACAGATGCCTGAAACAACTAAGATTGCCAAGATGTTTGTATTTATTATTTATCCAGCTGCAGCTTAAGGCAGACAACTTATAACCTATCTTATCCATCTAATCATTATCATCTGACATTAATCATAATCAAATCAATAAAAACTGTGAAGCTCTCCAGCATCAAGCGAGAACTCTGCATCATATCACAGTTTATATGACTTTAAAGAGGAAATCGTAACAGAGAAAAAACCTGTTTAATATTCTGCACCACAGCTGAATAACTGCAAATGCTCCACAGGGGAACCTACAGAGAATTAAAGAAATCAGAAGGAGCCTCATCCATTTATAAACATTAATAACCCAGTCATAAGCCAGAGCCAGTCCTTTCTGTTCACTAAATCCTGCAAGTTGTATTTTTGAAGCCTTCAGAGGATTAATTTGTTTGCTGTTATTTTACTAATGATGCGCTGCAATAAATATAACAGGAAAATAAAGTTTTCAGATATATATAGCTCTTTAGAACGTTCAAAACATCATTAAATATTTTAATGCTCCGTCTCAAGCAAACTTTTATAGTTTGTTGACATCATGATTATTATATTTTGTACCTAGCGTAGTGCGGACTGACGATGGGAGACTGACACGTTCGCGTAAAAGGTAATTTAGTTTCCAGTGCAGCTGGATCTGGAAGGTAATGGAGGAGGCCCCAGTATTATGAGCAATACTTTGTATAATGTCCAAGATGAATTTCTTACTTCCCCATTTGTTTGTCAGGCCGGGAGAGGCGTGTGAAGGATCTGAGGTGGACGGCTGAACTTGGTGACAAAGGTGAGTAGCATGAGTTGGAGTGGCAGGATGGAGATCAGGTACTGAGATGTTTGTAGGCTGACGATGAGGAGACGGGTGAGGTCCAGGAGGAGGAACCACGGAGTCAAGAGGCACAAGGAAATACACCGGTTAGTTTCTCGTATCTTAGATGAGAGCCGTACCGGTTGGTTGCAGAGTCCAGCAGAGAAGAACTGATCCGAACCAGAAACCCATCAGGATCAGCTGTGGTATGGCTCCACCCTGCCTCTCAGAGGCTGGAAGACACTGGGATCCTACAGGTACCAGCTTCAGCTTCCTATTTGATTTGGTATGACCGTTACTTTCTGCAGAACTAACATCCAAACGTTCAGTTCAATGCTCCGTCTTTCCCTCGTTCTGTTGGTAAAAAAAAGTCTCTTTATGTTTGCAATAGCAACCCGGTGAACAGCAGAGTCGGTTCTCCTTATAGACGCAAAAGCATTTTGAGCTCCGAACCTGTCCTCTGCTGCTTGAAGTTCTGATGGAAGAACAAGAAACCTGCTCAAGAAACCGTTTACTAGAATCCTTCTTGATGAGATGTTCCTTTTGTTGATGAATCAACGTGGAGCACACAACGTTGCATGGCGAGGTTCTCGTGGGGTTGAAGTTTGTTGGCGGCTGTGGTCACGGTAACGCGCTGTCGATCGTTGCATTACGTTCACCTGACGAAACAAGCTGGTGTCCGTCAGCGCACCTCTCAGCTGTAGAGCATTTTCACAGGTTAAAAACGTCAGTTTTCATTTATTTCAATACTTTATTTTGCTTTTATTGCATCAATGAGGTAACTACCATGTTTTCTGTTACAACTGTGGGGGCACTTTAGTTCTGTCATGCTGCTTTTCTAGTTTCTCAGCCATTATTCTCCAGTTCGGTTCCCCACAGCTGCACTGTATCTGCCGATCATCCTGTGATCACCCCTCCCAGCACCCCCCCGTTCTCTTTAAGTCCCTTCAGTCCAGCTTTTTCTCATGATCCTAGACCTGTTTAGGTGATTTCACCTCTGGTGTTTTTGCTTTCTTATCCGATTTTTTTATTTTATTATTAAACACCATTTTTTCCACTCAGCCTGAATTTTGGGTTCAATTAAACGCCACCATATGACAGTTGTCAAACTTTTTTTATGTTATTTTCCTCATTTCATCCCTAAACCCCTTGTGTGCCCTTTTTATACCCTTTCTCTCCTTTTATACACCATATGTTCTCCTTTGCCTCCTCTCTGTCTGGCAGCATTCAGCTCCTCTCAGTTTCGCCCTGCGACCCCTGCAGTCTGGACGTTTGGCACCTCTGACTCTGACAGTAAGTCTGTGCAGGGTGAGTCCGGGGCAGAGAAGTGGCGGCCCTTCTCTTCTCCATGCTGAGCCGCCAAATGCTCCCATAACTCATAGTTTGAGTCCAGAGCATCTGTTTCCTCTGGCTGTTCCAGCAAACAAGGCCAGAGCTGGATGATGCAGAACATACTGGGAACCCATTACCAAGCCAGCAGGTAGATTTGTGTGTTTATGGATGCAGGCATGGAAACGAGCACGTGAATGAGAGTGGAAATGGTTTTTATGTGTCAGTACAAGGACAAACTGCAGCACCGCCTGACTCTAACCTTGGGTCTGAAACTATGTTATGACCTCATTAAAAACCCTCATTACAGGCTGAATGTGGGCCAAGTTTCTACTGGAGTCTGAATTTCACCTGTAGTTGTGAAACAAGCCCGTTATCGGGTTCAAATCCTAAAAATCAAAGATGGCAACATTTTGATTATGGTGCACCAAAACCATTTGATAAAAGAGTCACGGGGCTTAAAGTTGAGCTGAGGGTTAAAAAGCTCTTCTGATCAGGCTTAAAGATTTTTACTGGTGTAAAAAGAAAATAATGCACTTTATTACTTTGTAGTTACCAGGCTCAGTTTGCTAGTTTGACATATTTACGAAAGTTAATTGGTTTTATGCTTAAAAGGGAGTAAAAAGCACCCACTAAGAGAACGTATTTACCGCGCTTTTCCGCGGTATAAGTCGCTTCAGTCCAAATATGTCTAATAAAGTGGAAAAAACATAGATACGTCGCTTCGCCGTATAGGTCGCGTCTATTATGCGTCACCGCTGACAACCTGGAAATGTGGGCCGGTGTTGCGCCAAAAATCGATTGGCTGCCAAATGGCGGCCACGGGAGAGTGCACAGGCAACCTTTAACAAGAATTTAACAAGATTGACACTTGAAATTATAGCAAAGGTGTCTCAGTTAAACTTTTCCTTAATAAATGCACTTTGACTGTCAAATCAGCTGCATTTCAAAAGTCGATTCGTGGCTGCGGGAGCACGCAGAGGGAGGAGTCGCTGCGTATTTCTTTGAAGATAACCACCTATAACAATTATTTGTTTGCTCGACCTTATAGCAAAGGTGTGTCCCAGTTGAATTTTTCCTTAATAAATGCACTTTATGGTCAAATCAGCTGCATTTTGCCTGGGCAGCAAAATGCAGCTGATTTGACGTTTGATCCAGGAGTTCCGGAGCGAGACAAAGGTTGCTTAGTATGGCAAGCCAAGTGTCTCATTAATAGCCACGTTTACCTATTCATGAGACACTTGGCTTGCCATATTAGTCGAGGCCCTCTAGTGGCTGAAAATGGTAGTGTTCAATATTTTCTATGTCAGCCAAAAAATTGGGTTATAAATATGGGAAAAAACAAATAAATACGTTGCTTTGCCATATAAGTCACAGGCATGCTAATTTATGCAAAAAGGTGCAACTTATATGGTGAAATTTATGGTAGGTGTTTTTGGTGTTGCTTGTGTATTGGGCATTTTATTTTTTCAATGGTGCATCGTTTGTAACATGCTTGGACAAAAAAAGCCTGTAAAATATTCACTAAATATTTAGTAAAATATATTTCTACAACTTCTTTCTGCTCTAAAGTGGAGTCACAAACAGTTTTTTTTTCTAACATTTTTATCACTTTGTACTTTTTTGGGTGCAGAAGAACTGTTTACCAATACTGCATACCCACTTTTGTTCTCCTTGTCCTCATTGACCGCTGTCCAAACATTAATGATTTTATTTACTGGATTATACATTTTAAATCATAGGTAGTTATGATTAGGCCTCTGCTTTTAGGGTCACTTATTTTGGAATAGAGCTGAGGTTCTGCAGAAGCAGAAAGAGTCCAGTAACATGAAAATCAAATGAACTAAGCCTAAAAGCTCAGGAACCCCCCGAGGAACAACCTGAAGACTGGTGCAAACGAGCAAGGAGTAAACACGGCCCGATGTTTGAGCGAGAAACTGGAGTAAATGTAGCTGGAAGGAGTGATTGCCAAGTGATGACTGCTTGGCTGATTAGCAAATGAGAGCCAGGTGTGTAATGAGCAGCAGAAAGCAGAACTGACTGAGAGAAAACAGAAAACAACACATGGAGGAAACTAGCAGCAAACATGCTGAACTTATGGAAATAACTAAACCTCATAACAGTGACCTCAAACGATTTTATTACGCTCCTACAATTTACAGCAGCTTCAGTACATCTGCACTGTCTGCTGCTGCTTCAAGGGTGTTTTACGCACCGAGTCTGAGCTCTTCATGCAACTCAACGTCAATAATTTCATGTAGTGGAGTACACTTTTAAAAATGCTTGACTATCATTGTGTCAGTGTTGGTCTCATGAATATAAAAACATATACGAGGTTATTGAGTGTAACAATGTTCAGAATCAGAATAAGCTTTGTTATCGTTGTACCGAGATACAGTGAGATTATGTTCGTACAGTCGTCTGAAAGATGGGCGCAGCGCATGTTGCTGCTGTTCCTTGAGAGCGTGTCTCCTTATCCTTTTTCAGAATACTCAGATAGAAAAGGGGAGAAGGCCATGAGGATGGATAGTGGTATTACAAAAAATATCTCTTCACATCTTGTCCTTATCAGGACACAAGACATCAAAAAACTCTACCAGCAAGCACATTTATAGACACATTACATATGCAATTGACGGCAAGTTCCAGAATTGCACCGCTCGGGGTGGCTGCATGTTGGAGTAGCTCTCTTACATTCATTCTGAGATTTTGCTTTTGAAAACTCTTTTTTCTGTATGTAAAATCGCTTTTTTCGGATGATTACTTCCTCTGGTATCAGATGCTGTGCCTCTGGAAGGATTTTGACTTCAATCTTTTTTTTTTTTACATTTGGACATTTGTTATGATACGTAACCATAACAACAAGGTGGTTTTTACAACTGGGAGCTGCTGATTAACATCTCAAAAGCTCAAATAATATCTCAAGTACAGCCCCAAATGCTAAATGAGTTGAAAAGGAGGTGCCATGGATGCATTACAATCTACCTGGAGGCGGTGTTTGAGTGCCTGACCGCCGAGATCTTGGAGGTGTCAGGAAACACTGCTCGTGACAGCGGGAGGACCAAGATCGTCCCATGGCACCTGCAGTTAAGTCTGTGGTGACGAGGGTCTCAGCAGGCTGCTGGGAGAAATGACCAACGCTCGGGGAAGAGTTCTGCCCAGCATTCAGGCAGTCCTGCTGCCCAAGAGGACTGAGAGGTCTGCTGGGTCTGGGTGGACATATCGGCACCTGCATACAGTTTCTTCAGATCCGCTGTGGGACGGACTGCTACAAGAGATTCTTCCTGCCTAAAGCCATCAGCATCTAGAACAACTCTAATGAAACTAAGATGATGAGCTACAACAACAATTAATTTCCCTTTGGGATTCATCCATCCATCCATTTTTTTCCGCTTATCCGGGGTCGGGTCGCGGGGGTAGCAGCCTAAGTAGGGAGGCCCAGACTTCCCTCTCCCCAGCCACTTGGTCCAGCTCTTTCGGGGGAATCCCGAGGCGTTCCCAGGCCAGCCGAGAAACATAGTCCCTCCAGCGTGTCCTGGGTCTTCCTCTGGGCCTCCTTCCGGTGGGACGTGTCCGGAACACCTCACCAGGGAGGCGTCCAGGAGGCATCCTAAACAGATGCCCAAGCCACCTCAACTGGCTCCTCTCGACGTGGAGAAGCAGCGGCTCTACTCTGAGTCCCTCCCGGATGATCGAGCTTCTCACCCTGTCTCTAATCCCTTTGGAATTATTAAAGTATTTTTGAATTTGAATTGAATTGAAGACGGTGAGATTTGTCCGTGAAGCACTTCCAGATAGACTATAGTCCTGACAAGATGTTGGTGTCAGCCGGTACAGCTCTGATAAGCCTTCACAGAAGTTCTTGGGGGGGGGGGGGGGGGGGGGGGGGGGGGGGGGGGGGGGGGGTGCAATAGATAGCTTTTCCTTAAGCATCCTTGAGCATGCATCAGGATAGCTTTTCCTTAGTTTACGCACATCCCAGGAGAAATGTGACAAGTCGGCCTGCTTCGAGGCCAACCAGGGGAGCCAGATTCAGATAAGCCACAATTGTTGATTTTTTTTCAGGCAGACTGATTTTTTTCTTGACAGCCTTGAGTCCTGCTGATTCTTTCAATATCAATATGGAAAGATCTGTGTGCATTCTACTGGTCCATGCTTATGAGCCTCCTCCAAGCTCATCCCCAACATGTTGGCGAGTCCCAAAGTTGGCCTGCGATTCTCACAAATTGCTTCCATCTTATGGTTTAGCTTGTAAAGCAGCTGATTTTGAGTACTCGAAGCACAACCCAAACCTTCACAAGGCAGACAGCCTGACCAGGTTCAAATTTGCTGCCTACGGCTTCCTTGTTCGTTGATAAACCAGGAACCAGTCGAATCCAAAAAGCAGGAAACCAGTTATCATTAATCCAAATACATATGTGACCTTACATCTTTGACATCCTCCTGAGATAATACAGAAAGACACACCTGCTCCCATTCATGATGTATCCTGCCGCATGCGTCTCAGCGGGGCGTGAGGGCTCTCCAGGACCCAGTCGCTTTTATCGAATGCGCTGAAAGTCCAGCTAACCAGATCCATGACAGTAGTTTTAGTTTCGGAAGAAGTGTAAAATAGGAGCTCCGATACACAGAGAGAGAGCAAAAAAAGCAGGAGGAGGAAAAGGCATCCGCCTTGCACAAGAACAAGTGAGGAAAGATTGTGGACTACGAAATTAAACTTATTTTGCAGCAAGCTGGTACAGAAGGTCAGTCCCTGTAGACAAAGTGCGGGTATAATTTTGCAGAGGTACAGTTTGACCAATTCCTGCACATACTTTCTAAATTAAAAGATAAATGCTGCACATAAAACACTGAAATATTTCCACATTGTCTGCAGTAACTGAACCGTACTCAGACTGTCTCAGTCCATTTGAGAGAAGATGTACATTGATGGTGGCAGCAAGGCCGTTAATTGGTAACTCTAAATTGTCCCCAGGTGTGAGCTTGTCTCTGCGTGTCCCTGTGATCGAGTTACAACCTGTCCCTCTCGCACTGTGACTCCCGGAGATGGACGCCAGCTCTCCGTGACCCAGAAAGAAGTAGCGGGTAAAGAAAATGGACGGATGGATGATGGCGGAAACGTCTGCACACTTGTATTGTTACTCAAAGGGCTGAGCTGAATAAGCAGCAGTGAGTAAAGCTTCAAGTCTCCTCAGAGTAAAACAAAGACTGAACCTCTCTGAAAGCTGTCAGAAGTCTCAATGTAAATGCTGAAAATGTGTCAACCTACTTAAGGTAGCATGGAGGAGGACGACGTGCAGAATAATACGGGGAACGTGAACATGATGCACAGGCGTTTTATGCACAAAGACAGAATTAAACAACTGACGGTGTTGAGCAGAGGGCTATTTTAAATCTACTTGCATTAGATATTCATACTCTAAACTGGTTTTAGCTAAAGCAGGAAATTAGAGGAAACATTTGAATCCTGCACCTTATTAAAAATGAAACTCTCATCATTCTGCATGCAAATAACTACGGATAATGTCATGCAGGATCAGTGCAAATGAGATTTAAAGATTTATATCAAGAATGAGACCTTTTAATTTGTTCTAAAAATGGTAAAATCTATTCACGTAAAAGCAGAAGACTCGTTTGAACACAGTACTAGTCAGAATTACTGCCTTTGTTTTATTTTCTTATCACATTATTTGGTTTATTTTAAGAAAATCAATGCAGCATAACTATTAAATATTCAGTCTTAAATATTGGCTTCACTTAACATTCATTTAGAAACGACAAAAACACGACGGTTGTTTTGGAGGCCTGTGTAGTGTCCACCTTAATTTCTTCAGGGGATTTTACACATTTGATAAAGTCAATAGAAACATCAAAGCAAATATGTTCTTGTTTTTAGCATTTTACCTTGTTTTACGGCACCTCGATTTATTGTTTTATACACCACTCTTATTTTAATTGCATTGTTATTGTACTTTATTGCTGTCTGTACTTTTTGTTGTCTGTCTAAAACAGGTCTCTCTTGTAAATGAGTCCTCTCGGCTCAATGACATAAACCTGTAGAAATAAAGGCCGAATGAAAAAAGTATACTTTATAAAAATCAGGAGCAACAATCACCACGAGCGGACGAGGAGAAACAAAAAAGGTTGTTTTGGGGAAATGCTGTGAGAAATTTGACCAGTTTGTTACAGAGAAGTGATGTTCGATACCAGGATTTTCTGGTCCGATACGATACCGGGTAAAATTCATACAAGTATCGGTTGTATCGATACCGATACTGATACTTTTTGCATATCGCCCACCCAGTTTTAGATTGAGATCAGCTTATGGTAAGAAATGACAGTTACAAAACTGCATTAAAGTTCTTTTCTTCTTGGTTGTTCTAAACAGAAAAATGACAAACCAGTGCATTATCGCCACCTGTTGGGATGGAAGGTCAACTGCAATCCGCTGATTGCTAAAAAAATGCAATACTGTAACGGGTAGTTTGTGCGCAAGGACAGAAAAAAGCTTGAGATCTTAATATCGCTCGGTGGAGTAAACGGTGACGATGTAGAACCTGTTGCTTCAATTTTAGTGTTCCAGTCTGAGGTCTGCCTATATTTAGTCTTTGGTCATTAAGATTTTTATTCATCTGGGTCAGAAATGTTTTGGTCTTAAGCATGAAGCAGCAAATTAAAATGAGCCCTTATCTGTACAGAAACATGTTTATTTTTCCTTAAGCAATCTTTTGTTTCTTGTTTCCAAACATGAACATGATACTTTTTCTAAAAATGTCTACATCCACACAGGAACATTATAAAACAACCTAAATTCTGTAGTAACTACGCCAGGCCTGTTTGTGGCGCTGTAACTCTGCCACAATAAATAAATCAAAAACAGGAAACAAGGCATGGAGCATGTGCACAAACAGCCCTCAGGTTGTAAAAGTTAGATTAGGGTTAGAAGTATGACATCATCATTTAAAAAATGTTGTGTTTGGGCTATGTACATAAAAAAGAGTGGCGCTTCAAAATTTGTTTTACTCTGCAACCATGTTTTAAATAATTTGGGGGGCTGCTAAAACACTGTTTCAACGTTGGCACGAGGCTGAAACCATTTTTTGAAAGCTGTAGCGTACTTGAAATAAAAACATCCGTGTGTTGACGGTCGTTCAAACTGACTGGGGAAGTTCTGGAGAGCTGAGACATGAGACTGCGTTTTGAACGAGCATTAACAAACATGAAAAAAAAAGTCCAGTTGTTCTAAAAACTCCTCGAAAGGTAAAACAGGAAATGTGTCCTCCTGTCAAAAACTGCAACAGTTTGGGTTTATTTCAAATGGCTGGAATTTATTTTAAAACATTAAAGGTTAGCTTTATTTCCCCATGAGGTTTTCTCTTTGATTCTCCCAAGTGACATTGCCCTGACTGCTGTCTGCTGCAGGTAAGATACTGACTGCTGATGTGTACTCCACACAACCCCACTTCAAAAGCCTGAACTTGCTTTGAGATAGGAATGTAGCGTGAACTCACACACACACACACACACGCACGCACGCACGCACGCACGCACGCACACACACACACACACACACACAGTTGCATAAAGAAACTGTAAAAAGAACTCTTATAGCCTGTCAGAGCAGGAGAAAAACAGCACCTCTAACAAATGCCATGCTGCTCCATGATTCATCACCGGGGGAATCAGCTGTGTACGCAGGCGGACATGAGTGTGTGCGTTCGTGTGTGTGCACGTGTGTGTGTGTGTGAGGCAGCTGCCATTTGGGAGATTGATGGCAGGGGCAGGATGGAGACAATGAGGTGTGTTGCTGTAGTTTTCCCCTCAGCTCACAGTTGTCTGTCTTCACTGAAGCTGGCCACTTCTCTGGTTCCACTAAAACTGAAGGTACCCCCCGACCCCACCCCATCTTTCTCTCCAGTCCATCTTCAGCAGCAAAAGTTCATCGCGTTCCTCCAAGTGAGCAAAGAGAAAAGACTCAGTCTTGACTTTGAATGAGAACTTTCCCCACTAAAGACACTAATCTGCTCATTATTGCTACAACCAATCCAATCCCTGGGTTCTCTCTGATAAATGAGCCGAGCCGCAGCCCAGAAGCACAAATCAGAGGAGGAAAAAGACACAATCACTCGTTTTTTCCTGCCTACAATTAAATAAACCACCTCCTTTGAAGCAATTAACCGTGACCACACGCAGTCACGAATACATGCAGACTTTGTGACAGGGTGAGTGAGCTGCACGACTCACGAGCACTTGTGGGCCCCCAGATTTTGTTTCGCAGTGAAACAAAGCCTGTAATTTGGTCTCGGCTGATAAAAAGAGCATTAAGGCAGAAAGTGTGATGATGCTTTTCCTCTCGGCAGCGCACGCTTTGGCACTCCAGCAGGCTCGATTGAAAGATGGCTGCTGTGCATGGATGAGATAACGTGATGAGGAGAAAATGTGACAGTCAGTCAAACTGAGATCATTTAAGCTGCACTAAAAGATGCTTTTCATCATTTCTACCAACGGAGCAAATAATAAAGCGATAAAGTGCACATATCACAATCATCTGCAGCTCTAACTATCTCCCATTGCAATAAAGTATTCTCCTCCAACAGCTGAAATTAGAGTAAATAAAAACCCATGTCGTCTGTTACTGCTGGTTTTTGATCTTGTGGCTCGTGGTGTCGACTAAAACAAGGCGACAAGAACGAAGAGTCGGGTGGGCTCACGCCGATTCGATTATCCAGCGTTGGTGGTGACAGTGTGGAGATCCATGAGGAGAAAGACCCAAACCCCGAACTGAGAGGCAGAACATAAAAAGGTGCTCCCAAGATTAAAACTAAAGCTGGAAACAAAAATGGGCTAATGGCTAACGAGCTGAGCAAACAAAAAACAAAAGAAACTGCTTTTTTTTTGTAAAAATATGATTTGTTAAAGGCATAATGACAAGCTAAAATTAACAAAAGACTAAATAAAAGCTAAAAGTAGCCAACATGAACTAACTGTAATGAGGCTAGCTAAATGCATACAACAACTAGCTAAAAACTAAAAGTACCAAAAGGTTAACTAACATCTAAAAGCAAAAATTAGCTAAAAGTACCAAAATTTATCAAAAGTTGTCCTACAAGCTTAACGTATCAAAGCTAAAAGTATCAAAAGGCTAGCAAAAACTTAAATGGGTCGAAAGGTTGTCTAAAAGCTAAATGTGGCAAAAGGCTAGCTAAAAGCTCAAAGTAGCAAAACAAAAGCTTAAAGCAAAATGTGGCAAATTAATTGCTAAAACTACCAAAAGGCTAACTAAAGGCTAAAAGTAGCAGAACATGAGCTAAAAAATGCAATGTAATAAAATGCTAGCTATAATGTTTAAAAAACTAGCTAAAAGTAACAAAAGGTTAATTAAAATCTGAAAGTAGCCAAATGCTCATTAAAACAGGAGAAATTAGCTAAAGGTACCAAAGCTAGCTAAATCAACCCAAGTCGGTTGGAGCAGATGGCCGCTCGTCCTGAGCCTGGTTCTGCTCGAGGTTTCTTCCTGTTAAAAGGGAGTTTTTTCTTTCCACTGTCGCCTTTGTGTTTGCTCAGAATGGGAGACTGTGACAAAATGAAGACTCAGCCCAATCTGCTGCTTCCTTAGACAGATAACTTTTACTAATTGTCGTTTTTGTTTGTTTGTTTGTTTGTTTGTGAATGTTTCTGTTCAGTGCACTGAGACGACTTCTGTTGTGACTTGGAGCTTTAGAAATAAACTGAACTGAAATTAAAAGTCTACCTATAAGCCAGAAGTATCAAAATATGAAGAAAAACTATCAACAGACTAGCTCAAAATATATCATAAGGACTAGCAAAAAGCTAAAAGTGGCAAAACGCTCGCTCAAATTCCAAGCTTAATGTTGTGAGAGACTAGCTAAATGTAGCTATTAGCTTGCTAAAAGAATAAAGTATTAAAATACCAACAAAGTCCATGCGCAATAATCCAGGTATACAATCCAACATTTTTCAGTCAGGTCATCTAAGTTTCTTTTTTTTTTTTTGGTGCTGAAAGTTTCACTTTCCATCCAGAAGGCTTCATCAGTCAAGGAAACACACAACACAAAACTGATTCTTCCCCCAACCAGTTTAACATGAGTGTCGACGAGGAAGAGGGCCGGCACCGGAGGAAGGGGCATGCCATCTTAGCACCAACATAACTGGTTTGTTCCACTTTGGAGTAAGCTGTTGGGGGAAGAATCAGTTTTGTGTTGTGTGTTTCCTTGACTGATGAAGTCTTCTGGATGGAAAGTGAAACTTTCAGCACAAAAAAAAAAAAAAAGAAACTGTCCAAATGACCTGACTGAGAAATGTTGGAAAGTATTAAAATACTAGCAAAGTGTTAAATGCAACTAAAGGCTATCTGAAGCGTCAATGTAGTAAATTGCTAAATTGCTAAAAGTAGAAAAAGCCTAGCTAAAGGTGACAAAAGGTTAGCTACCAGAATCAAAAGTAGCCGAACAGAAGCTAAAATCTAGAAAGCATACGATAACATAAATAGAGCAAGTAAAAACAAGCTGCAAAAAAAAAAAAAAACTACAGTCATGTCTAAACTCTAAAAGTTCCCGTCGTACTCATCACTCTAAATGTATAGCAGACGTTTAATCCCAGAGATTATCATTCCAGAACGTTCAGGTCCTGCTGAAGACAGAGGGCGTTTCACTGGATGAGCGCTGATGTGACGATCAGCTGATGATTAATTAACGAAGCTGCTGGACGAGACGGCGTGCGAGCGAGAGGAGGCAGAGTGTGACATCAGAGACAAACAGCAGGGCGTGCACGGGCGTGCACGGACGTGCCAGCTCAAAGTGCGTGAACACGTGGCCTTTGCACGGCGTCCGTGCATTATTTAAATGAAAGCCACTGTCCTCCATGGCAGAGGACGAAGCTGCTGCTGCTGCTGCTGCCCTTCTGCTCATTCACAGAAACATCTTCAAATTAGGATGAACGTTAATTTATCTCCCTCCCCAACATGTGGTCATTAACGTGCACATTTTGAGGCTGCGCTCGTGAGTTTTCGCTCACTTTGTCGCCAGCTGTTAGCTTCAGCTCTTGTTTATTGGTTTCAGGATGCCTGAGGAAGTAATGAAACAGTCGCGGAGTGGAGGTCAGGAAAAAGCCAACGCCAAATTAATCCCGAGGGCGTTAATCCAGCCATGTGGAAGAAACTGGGGCTGATGGGATCTGCACTTTGCTCGTAGTCTGGCAGAAACCAGGAGCCACCAAAAAAAAAAAAAAAAAAAAACTTAGAGAGCATGAACGGGTGAAGACGAGTGTTTTCTACCAACATTTATAAACAATAAAAAACTGTTTCAACACTTTCACTGCCTTTAGTCTTTTATAATTAAAAATTAATCCTTAAAGAAACTTTAGTCCAGTTTTTAAACATAAACATTCAGAAGTTGAACAGATTTTCTAATGTGTAAACTTTACGCCTCTAAAATGAGATTAAATGAAGTGTTGTTTTTTATTTGTCACAATCTGAGGATTTTTAGTGCTTCGATTTGTTTCGAGTCGCTGTTTTTCAGTGTCCAGTTTTTCCACAGCTCCTCTGTTTGCTCAGTAACTCTCACCTGAAACTCATTTCTGATCACCCCAGCTGTTCTGACTCACCAATCAACAAATATGAGCTCCGTCTTCTAATCTCAGCCCTGGTCTGGGTTTTCTATAAATTAAATTTAATATATTTGGATCCAGCATGCCTGTCTCTTCTGCACCTTTGGCTCCTCGGTTAGTTGCATGATGAGTAAAAGATTTCCAGGAGACCATAAAGCTGCTGAGAGGCTGATCATTGGTGGAAGACGAGCAGCTGAGTTGTTAATGAGCCCAAACACCCAAATCACCGTTCTGTTAAAACACTTTTTGTTGCAACAGCTTTGAAACGGAACAATCAGCTGAAAGTTTACGTTAATTTTTGAGCTTTTGCAAACAAACCCTTCTTCTTACTCCCACAACTCTTTGTGGTACTTGTATAAATTATACATGAAATCGTACTTGATCTTCTTCCACCCAGCCACTGCTAGAGGACTTGGAGGTTTTCTCTCACATCTTCCGACGTGAAACAGGCGTAAAATAAAAGAAAGCCTACAAATGTCTCCATGTCAAAACTGGAAGCGGTTGTTTTAACTTATATCTCCTACAAGAAAGATTAATGTGTGAAAATTTGAATTTCCGTCTCTCCCGGTTCAAGAGTTTTTAGGATCTGACCAAATATTTTCACAGCAACTGTTGGTTTGAGGCTCACTTTTCGGTCTTCCTGTCTGCCTCTCAGTACTGTATTTTCCGGCGTATAAGTCACAGTTTTTTTGCATAGATTTCAGTCCTGCGACTTATATACGTTTTTATTTTTCCATATTCATAAGGCAATTTTTGACTGACGCTTTAAATTTCCAAGAACTGCAACGGCGAGTCCTCCCGTGTGCGCTCGTTTCACTCAGCTGGTGCAGGCGGAGGAACGTTGGCGAGCTAGCGGCTCCAGCTGCGATGGATGGATGGATGGATGGATGAATGGATGGATGGATGCCGTTGTGCCGCCCAGGCGAAATGAAGCTGTTTTGACCATTAAATAAATGCATAATAAACGCGACGGGTCAGCGGTGACACATAATAAATGCAACTTATACTCCGGAGCGACTTATACACCGGAAAATACGGGTAACTTGGCAATCAGGGAATGTAAACACAGATGTGGTTGCCATGGTGACAATGAAACATAGCTGGTTTAACGTTTCTTGACATGTCTCATCTTAGACATCAAAATGTAGATATTCTCTCCCCTTATCTTAGATTATTATTAATTATGTTGAATGTTTTTGGGCATGGCGGCACGGTGCAGGAGTGGTTAGAGTTATTGCCTCGCAGCAACAAAGATGCAGGTTCGCCTCCCGGCCTGGGGCCTTTCTGCTCGTTTACTGTTCCCCACATGCACGAGTGGGTTTCCTCCCAGAGACCAAAAAACATGCGCGTTAGGCTGACTGGTAACTCATGGTTGTCTCTTTGTCTCCCTGTGATGGACTGGAGACCTGTCCAAGGTGTCCCCCGTCTCTCACACAGAGGCTGCTGGAGAAAAGCACCAACTCCCCATGATCCAGAAAGGAGAAGTAAAGAAAATGAAAGGAAGTTTTGATGAAACGTTTCTTCAGCTTCCCTACATGCTGACTGAATCGATCATTTCGCCGCCGACGTGTCGATAGTTGTTGCGTCAGCAGCTCTTCTTCTCTGTCTTGCACTAAATGTCTTTGTTAAATAGTTGAGGAGGAGTGTTGTTGTGCTTCTAAAGTAGCGGGACTCAAGATGTGCATGCATCAGTCACGCTGCTTCTTTTTACCGTTATGTAACCGAGAGTCTGTGCCGACACGCTGATCAGATCTTACTGTTCACAATCCTACGAACGGGAGGACGTTTACAAGAAATATGTGCAAAAAGTAGGCAAAGTTTTCAAACTTTGAATGAGTTATAACCCAATACAGAAAGGTGCAGGTGGACAATAATGTTTTTTGTCTGCATTTGTGTTTTTATTAGCAAAATATCTCAGAACAACAGGATGAATGGATGAACATCAACACATTAAGTTTTGGAGTCAGCTCAGTTCAACATGGCTGCCTTGGCTAATCATTAAACACAAAAATTGGCTGTAACTGTCAGTTTTATGGATATTTAGCTAAAAATTGGTGTGGTAGTAGCGGAGAGTGATTCCTAAAACATACTCTGCTGAGCACTAATGGATCACACAAGATCTTGTTTTATGAAGTGAGATTGTTTTTGTGAAGTGACTTGAAAAGCAGTTTACTCTTGTAAAATAACTAAACGTAGTGAAGTCGTTAAAAAAGAGCAGGTGTCTGAAATGGAACGACACAAACTAACAGGTGAGATGAGAGACAGTGACCAGGTGGGGACGGCGACGCTTCATGAGGATAAAAACAAACGGCAGATCTGAGCCCAGCTGACGGGGAGAGAACAGGCTGAAGGAGCAGCAGAGAGGAGCTGAAGGGCCTCTCAGGCTGCACGTTCTGTTAAAACCCAGAAGAGCTGGATGTGACACAACAACAGACTTGTTGGAGGACACTCGTTCCAGTTCATGTGCGACTGCAAACATCACACGACTCCACCAGATTTATCTCAAGTCATCAACACGAACTAACGACTACAAACCTGTTTCTCATCTGGGTATGGTTAGCATGCTTTAAGCTCCAACGAAGTTGAGTCAGGGCCTCTGGACGGTTTCTTTTTTTTGTTGTTGAAACGTTTCGTCCTCCATCCAAAGGACTTAATCAGTCCGAGGAGCTAGGCCTGTCACGATAACAAATTTTGCTGGGCGATTAATTGTCTCAGAAGTTATTGCGATAAACAATAATATTGTTTAACGATAATGTGTTTAAGAAGAAATGTTTAATTTCAGCACGTATGTTTCAGCACACACACAAAAAAAGAAACTGTCCAGATGACCTGATTGAAAATTGTTGGATTGTATACCTGGATTATTGAGCATGGACTTTGTTGTTTTCAACCAGTTTGACATGACTGAAGACGAGGAAGAAGGCCGGCACCTGAGGAGGGGGCGTGCCAAATAAACCATCTTAGCACCAACATAACTGGTTTGTTCCACTTTGGAGTAAGCTGTTGGGGGAAGAATCAGTTTTGTGTTGTGTGTTTCCTTGACTGATGAAGCCTTCTGGATGAAGGTGAAACGTTTCAGCACAAAAAAAAAGAAACTGTCCAGATGACCTGACTGAAAATTGTTGGATTGTATACCTGGATTATTGAGCATGGACTTTGTTGGTAAATGTTTAATTTATTTTGAATGTAGTACCTTTTTGGACCACCAGATGTCGGTATAAGACTGTTTGAAACGAAGGATGGATAGTTTTTTTTTAATACCTTTATTTTACCAGGAAGAAATCCATTGAGATCATCAATCTCTTTTACAAGGATGTCCTGGAATAGTGAGGGAGTGAGCAGCGTGTCTCTTTAAGAAAAATGGGAGGGAGGCCCCTTGACATGACATGGGCTGGTTCTCTTCGATTCTCCAAATGGCGGACGCTCTGTGTGGTTTGAGCTCTTTAGCATAGCATTTTTCACACAAAGTGTTTAATTAAAAACATCAGTAAACAAGTTCTCAGCTTCTTTTTGCAGAGAAAAACAACTTTTTTACACGAAGACACGGGTTTCAACCGTGAACTTTGGAGCTTCGACAAGACGTAGTTTTTTTCCCGAGGCTGGCCTGTTAGCTTAGCTCGTAGCTTAGCTTCTCAGCTTAGCTGCGTTTAACGATCCAAAAAACGTGATTTTACATGGTTAAAACAGATTTTAAAGAGAAAGGGAGGTGTCAGTGAAGAGCACCGGAGTTGAGCCTTTTGTCGTCCAGTGTCTTCAGTAGAAAGAGAGAGACACGAAGAAACGATAAAGCCGATAAACGAAAATGAGGTCGATAATTTTCATTTATCATGCGATTAATTGATTTATTGTTTATAGCCACAGGCCAACGAGGAGCCACAGCAAACTCATATAGTTCTGTCTGGAACAAGACCCTCTTGTAAATGAGCCCCCATGGCTCAATGAGGCTTAGTTCATGCCTTAGATCTTATTACTGTTTTTCTTTTACATTTTATACTTTTGTTGGATGTAACTGGGGCCGTGTACACAATTTCGTTCCACTACATGTACCACATGTGGTGCGAAGGACAAATAAAGAAGCTCTGACTCTCTAATGTGTAAAAATAAAGGTTGAATGAAAAAAAAAAGTTTGACGGTGATAAGAAACCACCTACAGGACCTGATTTAACTTTGCTGGATTTTCTATCTGGATTATTGAACATGAACTTTGGTGTTTTGAACCACTTTGGCTATGGCTGCCTCAGAGGAGTCGACGGGGGAGAGGGCGGACTCCAGAAACCATCTTATCACCATCAAACTGGTTGGCCCACTATGTGAGTGTGCTGCTTGTGGGACTCAGTTTGTTGTGGCCCCTTAGACTGAAGAAGTCCTTTGGATGAAGGACGAAACGTTTCAACAAAACAAACCATCCAGAGGACTTCACTTAACTTTGTTGGATTTTTACCTGGATTATTGTGCATGAACTTTTGATACTTGCAACTAACTCAAGCTTTCATGGCGGTGCCTAAAACTAACCGAGAGTATCTAAAACAAAGATGCAGCAGGACTGAATCAACAGCAGGACGAGGCACGGGAAACTTCGCCTGTTGAAGTCGAGCAGAAATCAAATGAAGTAGGAGGACCACGAAGAACCAGATTCTGATCTGGAGCCATAAACTCCTGACCTGAAGCTGCGAGGTGTAAGAAACTGAACGTCTCCTTCAGATTAAAAGAAAAAAAGATGTTTTGTGAAAATATAATGTGAATATTTCATCAAAGGGACAAAAATGTACTAAAAACGTTAGCACTGAGAAAAGGCTAAGAGACATGACATTAGCTAAAAGCTAAAAAAAAAAATACTGTACCAGAAGTTTAACTAAAAGCTAAAAGTTACATAAGAAGAGACAAAAGAGCCAGATAGTAATTTCAGAGAACATTTTGAAGAAAGTGAAGAGATATTAATGTAATATATTTGAAACTAAAGCAAAAATATTTAGAAACATATTAAATATACTAAATAAAAGTGGGGCAGTGGTGGTGTAGAGGTTAGAGAAGGTGGGCGTGTGATTGGAAGGTCCTGGTTCGACTCCCCGGGCTAACAACATCAAAATGTGGGTGGGAAAGGTGAAGCACCCACACCTGCCTCCACCCTCATTTGCCCCACTCTGGGCCCTTGAGCAAGGCCCTTAACCCCACCATCTGCTCCCAGGGCAGCTCTCTGCTCCACACAGAGGGCTGTGGTAGCTCGGTGGTGTGTGGTTGCATCAGGAAGGACATCAGGCGTAAAAAATAAATGCCAAGACTTCATGTGAGTTAGTTCGTTGTGGCAACTCCTGACAAAGGGTGAAAAAAATTAAAGATATTAAAATTTCAAAAGTCCGAGCACCAGTTTCCTGGACAAGCTTAACGGCTACAGAGCTCAAAGTCTGGAGAATTAGTTCGATCAAATGTAAAACATACAAAAAAAACAACAGTGTGACGACGTTGAATCGACATTCTCACAAAAGAGCATTGCATGCTGGGATTGCTCTGTTGAGAAGGTGCTGAGGGGAAGTCCTGCAGGACTGGACCTCTGGAGCGCCTCAAACAGAACTGAGTGTTCTCTTTCTGTCCTCTTCACGCCGGCTCTTCCTCAAATGAATATTTATTGGAAATCCATACGCTGGGCCTCTGCCCGGCTGCAGACAGAACCCGACTTCGTCTCCTCAGTCAGTTTGGTGACAGGTTGTTAGTCAGGTCCGAGTCCAAACAGAAGAAGGCATCTTGGTTCTGATAAAAGCTGTCAATACGTCTGAATCCACCACAGATGGCACATTTACAGATTACTGGCCCCAGAAAATTAAAACGCCCCTCAAACCATTGGTGTCAGAAACATTTGTAATGTGGGGAGGACACACTGGTGTGGGTGTCTGGGCGTCCTCCCCCAGAAAAATGTGAATAAAGTAGATGCCATTTCCTGCATTCTGGTGTATTTTAATGGGTTGTTTGCATAAGGAAGCACTTGATTCAATAACTATTTTAGAGAGCAACAACAAGTAGCCTGACCGACAGCTCTCCTTGTGTTACTAAAGCATGCACTGCTTCTCTCACGCATCCTGATTCCCCACCCCGGTTAACAGCTACTGGCAATAATTGGGGGGGGGGGGGGGGTGTTCAAATTAATATATTTGAAATGTGAGGGGGACACGTCCCCTTCACATATAATTGATGCAACGCCTTTGCCTCAAACTCGGAGTTTATTTTAATAGATTAAACTGGAATATTTTAAATCACTCAAGATATTGAGTTAAAACTTGGTGTGGTAGTAGCTGAGAGTCCTCCCCAACACACGAGGTCATTGTCTGAAACTAAAACATGGAAAGCAGTGGGCGATATGCATTCCTCCAGAGATTGCTTTTAATTTTAAATGAGTCGATGCAGAAGAAAACAGCATGATTGATTTTTAAATTGTTTTTAAAATGTCAACAAGGTTCATTCCTTTTTTAATATTTTTTTGGTACAAAGCACAGGTGGGGCATTTTCAGAGCATGACTGGTTATTTTTAGACGCACCAGAGGGAGTCTGAGCGGTCCGGTAACGAGCGACGAGTAAGTGGGTAACCTGTTTTTCCTGACACAGACGTCTCCTTTGGTCAAAGCAGGAATTAGATCTTTAATTTGTTTACGCCGTCATTTTACTGAGACTCTCCGAAGCACTTTGGACCCTGGTCGTAACACGCTGCGGCTCCACGGTGCCATGAGTGGGCTGCAGGAGGTGGTGTTCACGTTGCATCACATTGTTTCAGTCTCCTCAGCAAGCAGGTGTCCTCCACCAGTAGAACCACGGCCCCGTTCTGTCTCCTCACGATATCTGAGACTTCACAGCAACAAGTCATGGAGGCTCGGCTCTCCGGTGCCATCAGTGGGGTTGCTGCTGAACAATGAACACAGACGGGCCGCTGTGGTGGGAGGTGGGAGTTTGTTGTCTTTAAGAGCAGCAAAGAAGAGTTTGGAAAGACTTTTATTTTCAGGAAGGTGACTCATGTGAAGCAGGAGCTCTGATTCAGACCTGCAGGTGGGCCGCCCGGAGCTTTTTTAGAAGCAGGAGAAAAGAAAAAAGCCCAGCGGTCACTGCCTTAAACCCACAACTGTCCTGTTTCACTGCAGTTATGTAAAAAATAAAAAAGGAGATTACTCTTGTCCAGTGCATAAATACGAAATGTACTCAAGTTAGTCGTCTTAAATTTGTTTAAAATCCCCACATTAACAAGCAGCAATAAAATAAACTGAAGATAGCATTCCTAGAAGGAATGCCTATCGCCCGCCACCTCTCAACCCAGAGCTTTAGACCAAAAAAAGAGTGTTAGAGATAATTTTGTTGTCAGCTATGGCAGCCATCTTAAACTGAAATGACTCCAAACAATAATCTGTTGTAGACGTTCATCCTGTAATCTGTATATTTCATTAAAGTCAATCATGCTCCTGAAACACTGAATAAATACGGCATTAGAGGATTAGCACCACAGTGGGTATCTAGTTATTTGAATAATAGGAGGCAGTTTGTACAGGTAAACGATGTAAGATCAGAATTTTGTGTTAATGAATGTGGAGTTCCTCAGGGCTCTGTGTTGGGACCAAAGTTGTTTTGTATGTGAATGATCTGGCTGATGTGTCAGAGCTTTTGAAGCATTTTATTTGCAGATGATGCCACTTTTTTTTTTTGTTCGGGTGAAGATATTGAACAATGATAGAGATGATGAGGGCAGAATTCATAAAAATACAAACTTTGTTCCAACTTAATGTTATCATTAAATTTGGAAAAAAACAAACTACATGATATTTAGTAATAGAACGAAAATTAAGGAAGTCCCATTGAAAATTGACAGTATTGAAATACATAGAGTTAATGAAATAAAATTTGGGGGTGTCGTTATTGATGAGAAGCTGACGTGGAAATCTCGTGTAAATTACTTAAAAATAAAAATAGCAAAATTAATTGCATTACTGTATAACGTAAAAGAGTTTTTGAACGACAAAGCTTTGTATATATTGTATAATGTAATGATCTATTGTATTGAAGTTTGGGGAAAAGCATTCAAAACAATTACAAATCCTATTTTTATTTTACAAAAAAAAAGCCATAAGAATTATTAGCAGGAAGTGCTATGGTCATGCGACAAATATATTATTTAATCAGTTGAACTTATTAAAATTGTATGATTTGTTTGAATATAGTTTTTACAAGTCATGTATAAAGCTCATAAAAAATATTACCCCCAAACATTAAATTAAAACTTATTAAAAAGAGAGTCATTATAACCGTAAGGGATTGGAAATGTTTGTAAAACCTCATTTAGATCTGGTCTGAAGCAGCGCTGCGGTGCAGGATTATGGAACTGCCTTAATATCGCCATAAAAATTTATAGGACACATGTTTAAAAAGATAATTAAGTTTAAATTGTTGGGAAAGTATGGTGCCATGTGAAGGACATCTAATGTTTGTTTTCACTTTGGAGATTGTTCAATCTTGAGTTGCTGTTTGTTTGTAGTTATTTTATATTTTTTAAATAAGGGGCAGATATTATAAGAATTTTCTTCTTTCTGCTCCCTTTTTATTCGTTTGTCTTTTTGATGGTTTTATTTTGATTCTTTTAAATGAATGACTCAATGAATAAATACAAATAAAATAAAAAAGTCAACGTGGTTCATGAGATATTTTGCTAACACACACACAGAGGTGAAACCCTTATCGCGTGCCTTGACGTTGGCAGCCGCCGATAAGAAACGGTTGTATCTTCCTCTCATCTCTGCTTTCAGCAGCTGAGTCTGAGCTCCGGAGTTTACCGGAAATGCTGTATTCACAATTCAAGGCGAACTTCGGAAACGGTTATTATCTTTGTCCAGATTGAAGGTTGTCGGCAGGAGATGGAACATTGCAAACCGTACAAAACAAAACAAGTCGTTTTCTGCTCTTACAGGCTTTTAACTTATTCAGGAGCCAGACAGAAACATCGGATGTGAGAAGGACGAGAGAACAGAAGTGCGTCACCGCCTCGTTTATTTTTTTTTTTCATGTCTCCTCTTTGTTTTACCCTTCGTGACCCTCGAAAGCCGCCCATGAATATTCCATCAGCCAGCAGGGCTTCTGCCCTCGCTCTTCAGTCTCTTATGGAAGCGTTTGTGTTTATGGAGCCATACGGCCGCCATCGTAGCTCCACCGAACCCGAGGCAGCCGACACGAGAAACGAGTACGGAACAGTTGCAAACGTGTTGGAGGACGATGATTAGCTTTTGCATAAATTATCGGTCTGTGAATTGTGTCAGCGCCGTCTCCAGGCAGGACATGCTGTGTGTGTGTGTCTTTGTATTTGTCACCTTTTAAGACCCATTTTTCCAACACATACCTTTCATTCAACCTTTATTTATACAGGTTAATCCCATTGAGCCTCGGGGACTCATTTACAAGAGAGACCTGAATTTTTAACAAAGAGCGATGACAACAGTGGACAACAACGACGACAACGGACGATCATAAAAGATGCGTACAAATTAAATTTTTTTAACACGTTAAAATAAAATGGCAACCAAAAAGTCAATCAAAAGGAAAGGTAGCGAAAAATCATAAGGCGGTGTAGAAAACTAAAGACAGGAACATGTCTGCATTTGTTTTTTCCAGGAACTTAACAGATGTTTGAAGCCACTTAGAGAGGTCAAGGCCAAGAGCTTCAGATCTTTTTGTAAGATATTCCAGGAAACAGGAGTGGAGTAGGAGAAGGTCCTTTTGCCAAGTTTAGTCCTCACTGAGGGAACACTGCAGGTAATGATGTCCTGGGAGCGCACGCTGTAGCTGCACTCACGCAGAGACATGTAGGAGGAGATGTATGAAGGCAGCAGACCAAGAAGTGACTTAAAGATGAAAATGTACCAGTGACAGAGTCTGTGTGAAGTTAAAGGTGTCCAGTTAGAATACTGGGTGCAGTGGTGGGTACGATAATCACAGCCAGTTATGAATCTTAGTGCACCATGATAGACAGCATCCAACATCTGCAGCATCCAACATCTGCAGGGTTCTTGTAGGAGCGTTCATGTAGATAATGTCACCGTAATCAATGGAGGGAAGGAAAGTCACAGATACAAGGTGTTTCCTAACATTCAGAGTTAGACAGGATCTGTTTCTGAAAAAGAAACCCAGTTTAACTTTTAGTTTCTTTATCAAATTTTCTACATGGAGCTTCAAAGAGAAGGGACAATGCATGTAATAATGTCTTGAGAGCGCACGCTGTAGCTGCACTTACGCAGAGAGGACCCACTGCTTCTTATGGGGCTCAAAGTCCGGTCCCCATAAGAAGCAGTGTCATTTTGGAGTTGGGGGTTAGGTTTGGGGTAAGAGTCAGGGTCAGACTATAGAAATTAATGAAAAATGAAGTCAATGTGCGTGTTCTGTTTTGTGTAATTTCTTCAGCGTCTTTGTGTTTCCTTGTTGTCCGTGGATTGTGCTTCCCATTGCTGTCATGCTTTGTTTTCCTCTGTATCTCCCCAATCATATGATTTTATAAGTTTTCAGCCATGTCAGCCTTTATGTTTGTTTTTTTTTGTTTAATAAATTGATTTCTTTAGTGTGTGTGCGTGTGTGCTGACCACAGTTAATGATACAGCAAAGCAAAATGAACGACCTCTTGCTCTTATGGCTGAGCCCGAGTCTCAGGTGGAAACAGAGCGAGGACTTAGTGCAGCTTCAAGATGTGAAATCTGCTCTAAAATCACATGAATTTACCAGGAAATCAAAGTGTGGGTGAAAAGAACTCCTTCAGGTACAGATTTATCGTTTGCTTCCAAGAAGCCATCGTTGTTGCACAGAGTCAGAATTTCCAATCCTGTCTGCACCTTGAATAAACCACAGAAGGCGCTCTGCTGCTTTAAATTAGTGATTTGAACATTTAAAGAAACACTTGGTGATTAAATCTTTCATGCATTTTGGAGTTGGGCTCTTCTAGCCTGAAATAAAAGTGAAGTTTAATTTTTGGCATTGGAGTCATTTTATAATGCCAGTGATGCGTTTTGGTCCTAACGCTGCTCAGACTAGCCGTTAGCTTGTCATTCTGATCAAAATTAAACTTTATTTCTACAGAACCCCACCTTAAAAGATCGGGACTATCCCTTTATAAGAGCCAAGAGCTACAGTCAGGTGCAAAACAGTGCAAAGAATTCAAATGAATATAACATTTTACAGCAAAAACATCATAAAATACAATCAAAAACATCTTTATTTCTGCACCACCCTGTCAGAAGGTGCTACATCTCTGGATTTATACGATTTGTGCTTGCTTGTCTGTATTTATTTATTTATTTATTTGTTTATTTTGCGGGTGGGTCATCAGAGTGTGTAAACACTTTGGGATTAAAGTTTTTGTCCTAAAGCAAATGTCCAAAAAACTGAAAAACGTGCAAAGTTTGACATCTTTATTGAGAAATAATCACAAACTTTTATTGGTCCCAAAGGTCCCAAATGTGAAGGACTTTTATTTATACGTTTTGTATTTTATTTTCCAAAAAGGTTTTTATTTTTAAAGACTTTTCTTTCTGTAAAAAAAAAAAAGAAAAAAAAAGATAGGTTTCATTTTGATTGGTCCATAATTGTTTGTTTTGTTTTTATCAAAACTTTCAGTTCGATCTGTAAAAACTTGTCAGAACATTTGGTTTTTGTACTTTCTGAACCATTTTCCTTTTTATTTATAAATGTTTTTTCTTTCCCATAGAAACACTAAAATATCTTCAGTTCCTTTAGAAAATGTTTTCTTTAAAATCTGCTTACGGTTCTGTTTTGACACCTTTAGCTTCTAGCTGTGGTTTTAACCATTTTAGCTTTTAGCTACAATTTTGGTAATTTTAGCTTTAGGTATTGTTTTGTTTATTTTAGTTTTTTGCTTCTGTTTTGATCATAACGTCTAGCTTTGGTTTGCTAAGTTTAACTTTAATTTTGTTCATTAGGTAAAGCTCCTGTTTTGATCATTTATCTATGGCTTAGCTTCGATGTTTTGCTTCTTTTAGCTGTTGTTTTGTTTGTTTTATTTTGTATTTTGTCAGTTGTAATGCTTTTTGATCTGCTTGTTTTAGGTCAGCTTTCACGTCGTATTTGTCAAGAATATTATTTCTTTAGCTCATCGTACTTTTCGCTGTATAAGTCGCACCTTTTTGAATAAATTAGCCTGCGACTTATAGTGAAGCGACTTATTTATAGTTTTTCTTTTCTCCCATATTTATAACCCAATTTTTGGCTGAGATCTGATGATTTCATTCATGGAAAATATTGAACAATACCATTTTCAGCCACTAGAGGGCCCTCCAGTGATATGGCAAGCCAAGTGTCTCATTAATAGGTAAAAGGGGTTATTAATGCGACACTTGGCTTGCCATATCAATAAATAAATATATTATCAATATATAAATATATAAATAAAGGTTGAATGAATTGTTAAAGCCCTCCTGTGCACACTCCCGCGACGGCCATTTGTCAACCAATCGATGTTTGGCACAACACCAGCCCACATTTCCGGGTGTTCAGTGGTGATGCATAACAAAAGTGATGCGTCACCGGAGACACATAATAGATGCAACGTATACGGCGAAGCGGCTCATTTATGTTTTTTGCACTTTATTACATATTTGGACTGATGTGCAACTTATACAGCGGTGCGACCTGCACGGCGGATAGTACGCACTAACCTGTTCAGAAAACTCCAGCTGAGACTTCCTTAAATATATTTTCAGCAAACAATTCAGGAAACAAAGTGTCCAAATGAAATTTCAGTCCTGATGAGAATAATTAATAGTTTTTGACATTTTCCACTCATTCCTGTAAATATCAGCGTCAGTAGAGGAAGTCAAGTGATCATCTGAGCCAAAATGGAGCCTCATCTGGGAATACAGAGTAATTATATTAAATTTGGCACATTTCAGTGAATAAATGAAACGTCTGAGCTGCCGTTCGTGCTGACAGGAAATCAGAGGACTCGTCAAAGTAAACACAGTTTAGAACAACGAACCGACAGCAGAATAATTAACAGTTTTTATACTGATGAAACGCTCGGAGTCCATGCGACGGCAAAATAAGAATAACTGCAGCTTTTCTCTGTTTGAACAGCCATTTTCTAAATATTCTCCTCCATATTGCATCTGCCGTGGTCCCAGTTAAAGACAGGTCCCAGAATAATTTCAAACCATGGATCCCAGCCCAGATTCATCAGTTCGGCTGTCTTGGTGTAAACCGTCCACAAAGCAGCCGGGACGTCTGATCCAGACTCTGCAAACATCACGAGGTAAACAACAAACAACGATCACAGTCTGTGCTAATTTAACGCAAAAAAATTCTAATTTTAGAGGAAATAAAACACAGAACGCAGCCGAAGAGCTGAAAGTTTCACTGCATAAAGAAAACGGCTTCTGCAAAATCATTTTATTTATCTTTACAAGAAATTCACTCTGAAAGATGCAATTATTTTATCTTTTCTTAGCATGAATGAGTCAAATCAAAGAATTTAGACTGTTTTATCAAATTAAAAAGCCAGAGCTGCTTGTAAACAGCATTTATTGACAAACGAAAGATTTAATTTTACAACTGAACTTTGTCTCTAATTGTTGAGTGAACCAATCAGTTTGTCAACTCTTGACCACACAAACACAGAACGATTATCTCGCGCTGCAAATGAAGTTGAAAGTAAAAATAAATCTTGTTACGTCGTTGTCGGACTAATTTGGCCACAACAGAACAACATACAGATGATGTGCCTGTGCTGAACGTCCGGGTTCATTTGCATTTGTTTAAAACAAAACCTACTTGGAGAGGATGTCTTACTGTGTTAAACGCCTGCAGGAGTGATTTGTCTCGTCTCCTCCGCTTCTGTCTCAGGTGGACGAAGCAAACAAACAAACAAACAAACAAACAAGGAGGTGAACGTGCTGAGAACGGTATTGTTTGTTCCAAAGCAACGGAGCAACAAAATGCCTCTGTTTTGGTTTTGATGACAAACCAGATTGTTGTTTCAGAGTAAAACTTATTTTTCTGATGAAACTGATGACCCAACGTGATGATGGAATTCAACATCTCTCTGCTTGATGATGTTCAGGCTCCAAACATTGCAGAGATATTTCACTGCAACCTTTGGGAAACTTGTTGGTGAAACAAAAAATCTCTCAAAATTAAAGAAAATACATGAAACTTCAGCTCAAACTGTATCTTGGCTGTGCATATAATTTTATTTCCGACATCAGACAGTACCTTCTCTGGGCCTGTCACGATAACAAATTTTACTGGGCGATTAATTGTCTCAGAAATTATTGTGATAAACGATAATATTGTTTGAAATTTGACAATAAATAGTATTGTCAAATTTAAGAAGAAATTTTAGTTTATTTTTGTGTGTAGTACCGTTCTTTGACCACCAGATGGCAGTATAAGACTGTTTGAACTGAAGGATGGATAGTGAGCAGCGTGCCTCTTTAAGAAAAATGGGTTGGAGGCCCCGTGACTTTACATGGGCTGTCTCTCTTCGGTTCTCAAAATGGCAGACGCTCTTTGTGGTTTGAACTCTTCAGCATAGCATTTTCACACAAAGCTTTTAATAAAAAAAATCAGTAAACACGTTCTCAGCTTTTTTTGTAGATAAAAACAACTTTTTACATAAAGGCACGGGTTTCAACCGTGAATTTTGAAGCTTCGACAAGATGGCGGTGTTTTTCCCGAGGTCGGCCTGCTAGCTTAGCTCGTAGCTTAGCTTCTCAGCTTAGCTGCTTTTAACGATCCAAAAACGCAATTTTGGACGGTTAAAACGGATTTTAAAGAGAAAAGAGAAAGGGAGAGGTCAGTGAAGAGCACCGGAGTTGATCCTTTTTTCATCCAGTGTCTTCAGTAGAAAGAGAGAGACACGAAGAAACAATAAAGCAGATAAATGAAAATGAGGTTGATAATTATTTATAATGTGATTAACTGATTTATTATTTATCGCGACAGGCCTAACGTTCTCTGCTTATTTTTCAAATTCACGCTTTGATCTGATAGATAAAGGAAGACACTCAGTTTTGGACTAGTTTATAAATAATAAATATATATCAACAGTGTGTTTTTTTTACTCCTAGACCTTGAATGTTTTCTGTCAAAATACAGCTTTATTTCTCTGGTTGACAACAACTTGGTGATTATTTTGAGAGGAAAGTTGTGCACAAATCTTCTGAACATGTTCAAAACTTAAAAACATGGCTGCACACCTCTGCGATTCACACAAGGAAGTTAAGAACTTCACAAAAGTTAGGAAAAGTTCTTGAGACTCGCTCATGACCACTTGCAACCAGAGCGAAACAACCTGTAATGTTTAACACCAGAGTTCACTTCTTACACTTTTAATTTGGTCAACTTACTGGACTGCGACTGTTGCAACTAGCTGCAAAACGTCCTTCATGAAGGAGTCTCTCCAAAATGTCTCGAAACATTTCGGAGGTTCTCGGTTTCCTTGTCTCAGTTCCAAAGGTTTGCAGCTCTGGTATGATTTTTGAACAAGTTCACTAAAACATGTGCAAAAAATGTTGTCATAAACTAGACATAAAGTTGTGGCAGGCATCTCAAATTTGTTTCAAACTTGTCTTAAACTCTTCTCGTTTTAGTTTCCGTAAAGTTTAGAGCTGTATTTTGACATCTGCGTATGAGCTCTTCTTACAAAAGACATCAGAGGCTACAGTCCAAAATCTCCAGGACTACAAACGGTTAAAATACAGGTTCAGATCAACTTTTCTAAAGCAAAGTTTCTTTTGTCTGCTTCGTTGTGCAGGGGTTGACACAATGAGCACATTTGCAAGAAAGATATAGCAATTGTTTTACACCAGATGCTCTTCCTGATGCAATCTAGGTTTGAAAAAGCTACCTCAAAATTTCAAGATTGCGGCACTGACCACTGAGATGCCACGTCTTCATTTCTAATGTGAACTCCAGTAAATCCCATCGTAACCATAAGGGCTGCAACCAAAGTGCCATTGTCCCACCATATTTGAGCCTCCAACAGTTGCGGCGCAGTGAGAAACATTTGTTTGAGTGAATTGTATGCAGATGATGTGATGCTCTTTTTAAAAGCTGCTGCTGAAACGCCCGTTTGATGGTTTAGTTTGTTCCTTTGATTCCTTCAAACGAGTCCAAATAATAAATGTTTCTTACCTCTAAGATTTGAGAAACTGCCATCTGTAAATTTCAGCCTAAAACCTGTGATACTTCTTCAATTCAGGACCAGTGGACAAACGTATATTCCACGTCTGTTAGTTGGAGCGGGGCTCTTCTTTTCACAGTTGGTTCCTGTAAAGCATATTTCCATCTTTGCTTGATCTTTTCTGAGAACCCTTGTGGTTTTTTCACATCAAAGTCTCTTTTCATGTCTACGAGTTGGGTTTCCTCTGAGAAAAAATATTGTGAAAACCTTTTTGTGGCTCCAGAGGATAAGGTGGATGATTGGGGGCTGGACTGCACACACTTGAAAAAGACAGGATGAGTTTCCCAGACCTGTTGGTCCTCTCTACAGGCAGGCTGTTTAGTAGAGTGACACAAATATCTGAGAAAACAGTTTAGGTCTAATTAAATTTCATGTGCTTTAACTTGTTTTTTGTCATAAGATGAGTGGTAACGAAATTAAAGACTTCCAAAGGAGGCAAACGAGAAATTCAAACTGCAGGAAATCCTTTAAAAATCTAAAAACCTGAAACCCAAAATAAAAACACAATCACAGATGATTCTTCCCCTCATTCGTCCTTGAGCAAGACGGATGCTTTTCTTTGCTCTCCCGTCTCCCTCCTACTTTTTTACTCTCTGTCTGTGTATCAGAGCTTCTATTTACACATCTTCCAAATCATAAACTACTGTCGTGGATTTGGTCAGCTGGACTTTCAACGCACTTGATAAAAATGTTTCAACCAAGCAACAAAGTCCTGGAGAACCCTCATACCCTGCAGAGACGCATGCGGCAGGATACGTCATGGATCTGTGGGGAGTTTGGAAGCTGGTGTGCCTTTCCGTATCGTCTCAGGAGGACACTGAAGATGTTTATATCATTGGAATCACGATAGCAGGGTTTCTGCTTTTTGGCACCGTTGGATACCAATGTTATCGGCTATTAAAGAAGACTGCGGCAGCAGCTTCGGCCATGGCAAAGCTGCCAACCTTATGTGAAGGTTTGGTTTGTGCTTGGAGTACTCAAAATCAGCTGATTTATGAGTTCCACCGTGAGATGGAAGTGATTTGTGAGAATTGCAGGCCACTTGCGGTTTTTGGGACTCGCCAGCATGTTGGGGACGACCTCGGAGGGGGCTCATAAGAATGGACCAGTGGAATGCCCACAAATCTGGCTATATTGGATATTGAAAGTACCAGCAGAATTCAATTCTGACGAGAAACAACAGTCTGCCTGAAAAAAATCACTAATTGTGGCTTATCTGAATCTTACTCCCCCGTTCGGCCATGAAGCAGACCGACATTAAATTTCTCCTGGGAAATTTGTAAACTAAGAAGGCTCTGATCTATCCCCCCACCCCCCGAGAACTTCTGTGAATGCTTATCAGAACTGTACCAGCTGACACCAACATCTTATCAGGACTATGGTGCAATCTGGAAGTGCTTCATGGATAAATCTCACCATCTTGTTGTCAAATACACATGTAACGTGTCTATAAATGTGCTGCTGGTAGAGTTTTTTTATTTCTTAAATCGTGTCCTGACAAGGACAAGGTGTGAAGAGATCTTTTTTTGTAATACCACTATCCTACCCTCATGGCTTTTCCCCTTTTCGATCTAAAGGATAAGGGGCCGCGCTCTTAGGAGCAGCAGCAACGTGCACTCCGCCCATCTTTCCGACGACTGTACGAACATAATGTCATTGTACTTCAGTGCATTGATAATAAAGCTGATTCTGATTCTGAAATTAAAGGCCTGGAATACCTTAAAGGAATACATATCAACTTCCGCCTTTTATCCCAGAGATTTAGACTAAGATCGTTTGTCGAGAAATCACAGTTGTAGCTGCTAATGTCATGTTTTGAAAATAATAATAATAATTAATAAATACTTTATACAAGACATTACAGGGGGCCGAGATGGTGTAGAGGCAGGGCAGCCGGCTTGGTACCCGAAAGTCCCAGGTTCGATCCCCAGTCACTGCACATCACGTGGCGTCTCTGGGCAGCACGCCTCATCCCCAAAATGCCCCCCGGGCGCTTTCAATAGCTGCCCACTGCACCACCTGGTGGTGGATGGGTTAAATGCAGAGACTAATTTCGCCATTGTATGGAAACATACAGTGCTGACATTGTGATGACATTATTATTATTATTACAAACAACACGTTTCTTAATGACTCTCAGCTTCTACCACGTCAAATTTCAGCTCAAAATCTATAAAACTGACTGAGTTATAGCGGTTTAATCTGTAATGGTCATCTTAAATTGGATTGGCTACAAAAATTGATCAACTGTCAATATCTAATGAATATTTCCAGAATGTTTTGATGAAATCCATCTAGTGGCTCATGAGATATTTTGCTAACAGACAAACAGGGTTGGCACTAACAGTTAAAAGCTAAAGTTTAAAGAAAATGTTTTCCTTAACGAGTAGCTCTTGGAGTAAGTGTTGGGGATGACTCTCAGCTACAACCATGCCAAACTTTAGCTCAACATCTGTAAAGGTGAATAATAAGCATGCTTGTGTTTTCTATGCTCAGGTACATTTGGAGGCCATCTTGAATCACATGTAACTGTCTACCCAATAATTAAATCCTGAAATAATTTTTTTTTAAATCAGTGCTGTAGTTCAAAAAATATTTTGCTAACAGACATCACACAAACACAGACACTCTCACCAACGTGCAAAGACGTTATTGTTTGCCTTTTGCATTGGGGACGTCTTTAGATGGAAGTAAAATAAGATGCATCATCCAGAGACTAAAAAAACAAGAAATTAGACGAATAATGAAGCACTTTAAAAACGTAAACAATAAAAACTGAGACTCCGACGTCCTCAGGCGAAGACATGTTGATTACACGGACATTTTGTAGCTTTGCACATTTTAATTAACATCGCTCTGTTTGAGGCAGGAATCGTGCTCAACAAAGGCAATCAGAGCGCACGTATCAGACAATAAAAATGTGCACCGCTGCACAGAACCAGAACTCGCAGTGGAAACAGAACCTGCATCACCGAGGAGAAAGCGTGGCGCTTCAGCTCGAGGCCGACGTCAGCACAAAACAAGACGACCTGCGGTGAGGAAAACAGGTATTTGAACACCTGCGACTTTGAAAGTTCTCCCACTTTCATGGAGGGTCTTTGTTTGCAGTGACAGAGGTCAAAGGTTCCCTGTAGTTCTTCACCAGGTTCCCTGCAGCAGAGATTCTGGTCCATTCCTCCACAGATCTTCTCTACATCAGCCAGGTTTCTGGGCTGTTGCTGAGAAACACTAGAGTTTGAGCTCCCTCCAAAGATTTTCTATAGGGTTCAGGTCTGGAGACTGGCTGGTCCACTCCAGAACCTTGATATGTTCTTACAGAGCCACTCCTTGGTTCTCCTGGCTGTGGGCTTCAGGTCATCGTCATGTTGGAAGAACCAGCCATGACTCATCTTCAATGATCTAACTGAGGGAAGGAGGTTGTTCCCCAGAATCTCTCACTACATGGCCCCGGTCATCCTCTCCTTAATACAGTGCAGTCGTCCTGTCCCATGTGCAGAAGAACACCCCCAAAGCATGATGCTTCCACCCCCATGCTTCACAGTAGGGATGGTGTTTTTGGGATGGTACTCATCATTCTTCGTCCTCCAAACACAGCGAGTGGAATTAAGACCAAAAAGTTCTATTCTGGTCTCATCTGACCACAGAACTTTCTCCCATGACTCCTCTGGATCATCAAATGGTCATGGTCAAACTTAAGACGGGCCTGGACGTGTGCTGATTTAAGCAGGGGAACCTTCGTGCCATGCATGATTTTAAACTATGACGTCTTAGTGTATTACCCACAGTAACCATGGAAACAGTGGTGCCAGCTCTCTTCAGGTCATGGACCAGCTCCTCCCGTGTAGTTCTGGGCTGATTCCTCACCTTTCTTAGGATCATCAATACTCCACCAGGTGAGATCTTGCATGGAGCCCCAGTCCGAGGGAGATGGACATTCGTGTTTAGCTCCTTCCGTTTTCTAATAACTGCTCCAACAGTTGATCTTTTTTCATCAAGCTGCTTGGCAGTTGCCCCGTAGATCTTTCCAGCCTTGTGGAGGTCTACAGTTTTGTCTCTGGTGTGTTTGGACAGCTCTTTGGTCTTAGCCATGTTAGTAGTTGGAGTCTTACTGACTGTGTGGGGTGGACAGGTGTCTTCATGCAGCTAACCACCTCAAACAGGTGCTTCTAATTTAGAATAATAAGTGAAGGTGGACTAACGGGTCTTTGAGGACCAGAATCGTTGCGGACTGGCAGGTGTTCAAATACTTATTTGCAGCAGTAACACACTAATAAATTATTTAAAAATCATACATTGTGATTTCTGGATTATTATTATTTTTTTTTTTATATTATGTCTCTCAGTGGACATGCACCTAAGATGAAAAGTTCAGACCCCTTCGGGATTTCTAAGTGGGAGAACTTGCAAAGTCACAGGGTGCTCAAATACTTATCTTCCTCACCGTACGTGCACCTACGTGCACACATACACCAGCAACAGGACGAGTGATCGGCTCAAAGGAAACAACTTCATTCGAAAGGCTTAAAACACAAGAGAGGACGTAAAACACCTAAATAAGAAATAACAAAAAAGATCCAGATGTAACCAAACTCACAATGCTGTAAAATACCCAACTCTTTCTTCAAATGAACCAAAAGCAAACTGTTCCATCACAGAGACTAAATATGTCCACAGTGACAGCTGGGTTCAGGCTTGTGCAGTATCTGTGCTCAAAACGCCAGAAAATGGTTGTTTTACACATTTATTGGAATTTATGTGCAATTCACAGAAGAAACACTTTCCTGCAGAAATCAAATCCAAATGAAAACCTTGAAAAAGATCAATGTATGTGATTTATTTTTTAAGAATTGGGTTGAAATGAGTTCCTATAATTGTAAAATGATAATAGTGACGGTACTGTTTGGTTTGTAAAACCTGAAGTGATTTTTGCGACAGATTTCATTCAGAATCCGACCGACGTCACGCTCGTTTCAGATTATTCATTCAGCAGCAAAAAACACTTCATCTGTTTAATCCAAGGTGCCAATGTTCTCCCACTGACTGCGTCAGAACCCCCTCCTCCAGAACACACACTCTTTGGACAGGACTGACCAGAGCGGCGCTCCTCAAGGTCAGCTGGCTCAGTTCGGCTCTAATTATCCGCACTAACGAACGCCTGAAGAGCTCGTTTCTAAAACGATTTGTAACGACCGAGCTGCACGGACGCTTTCTCCAAAACGACAACAAGCTCGGACACGACAGGCCGGAATAAGTTTGAAAACATTTTTCAGGACCATCTTTCTTCGTCCTGAACAATATCACTAAATCCAAAACGTCTTTTTTTGAATTGATGCAGGAAAAACTGCTCTGTGCGTTTCTCACTTGTGTAGTTTTGTGAACGCTGAGTCAGCATTATCTATTTATTTTTGACCGTTTTTTGTAATCGGACTACTTCTATATACTTTGTGCTGTTCTGACAGTTCATATTTATAATTCAGGTTCAGTCCGCAGCTGTAGGCTTTTTGCTACTTTTAGCTTCCAGCTGGCCTTTTGATAATTTCACCAAACCTTCAGCTCTATTTAGCTTTTAGCTAGCCTTTTGCTACTTTACTCTTTCAATTCTCAATGTTTGTATTTACAAATACTGCTGTTATTGTTGTAGATTTGTTTTCTTCCCATAGAAACTACACCCTGGATTGACAAAACTACAGCTGACCATAAAAAACTACACTTGGACCATAAATAAATACACATGGACTAAATAAATTAGACCTGGACTACTAAAGTAACTAAATAAACT
>NC_056514.1:38434684-38458045 GCF_014905685.2 Nematolebias whitei | reverse complement strand
AAATTAGACCTGGACTACTAAAGTAATTAAATAAACTACATTCAAATGACAAAAAACTACATTTGAACTAAATAAATTAGACCTGAACTACTAAAGTAATTAAATAAACTACATTCAAACCATAAAAAACTACACTTTGACTATAAATTAATGCCCCTGGACCATAAAAACTACACCTGGATTAACAAAACTACACCTGGATTAACAAAACTACAGCTGGACAAAAATAAAAACCCCACATGGCTCATTGAAAGAACACTTGGACTAAAGAAACTACACCTGGACGATAAAAAAAACTACGCCTGTAATTAGACTTGTACCTGACCTGAACGGACTCGCTCGTTTGTGGTTTCACACCCACAGACAACGTCTGTGGCGAACTGGTTCCATATAAATAAACTGGAACGGACCACGAGACGTTTCCCCTCGAGATTAAGGGCAAACTCGCTGAAAAAACACTAATCAGCACATTAAAACGTAGATTATACAACCGCTCCGAGCGTCGAGGGGCGTTCTGTGATCCAATTTAACGGGGTGGAAAGTAAAATAAATAAATAAAAACATAATTAAAGAGGCGGAGAAACGAGCAGAAATGAGACGTCGGCTGTGGGAGCGGCGATCAGCAGGTGAACGCAGGAATCGTGAAAACGAGCTTCTTTTGACAGAAACAGATCCGTCTGCAGACCGACGAGCTTTCTTAACGTCGAGAGATGGAGACTGACAGATTATTACAAGCAGCTGATTATCAGGAGGATTAATGGCTCCGATCAGGGATTACAGTGTGAACAGTAACAGGAAGTACTCCGGGTTAAGTTGGTTCTCACTCGTAGTTTCTGCTCCATTTCCTTCTGCCTGTGCGGGGCCTGGGAGGAAAACCTCAGCTGCATTTCAGCACAACGTTCATTCTTTCATGTGTTCGTGCACATTTAAAGGCAGTTATGGCTGAAGTTAAAGCGATTTATCACTTTAATTTGTGAAATATTCGTGTTTTTATACACTTTGCACACAACGAAGGATGAGAACTGCTCATCAGAACGTCAACGTTATCACCTCCTACTCGGCCGGGCCGGGGCATTTTTACAGCTTTCTGTCATTTTTATTCTCATCTGGATAGAATTTTATTTGATTTAATTTGACTATAAATTAAAAAAATATATCTGGTCTATTATAGGCCAGGCCTTCGTGTGACTTCATGTGAAGTGACCGTTTTGTGTGCGTTAAAGATAGATAATGAAACGGTGATGAATAAAACAGCCTGATCTTTGTAAAACCTCACTCTGAACAGAATCTCCACCTCTCGGCACCAACACTCTGTTTTTATCAGTTATCTGGACGACGATCAGAGTCCAAGGACTCGCGGAGCAGGAAGGACGACGAGCGAACATTTGGAATCTGAAACACTTCTCTGCATATTTATGATACACAAACAGCCTTTTTAGCTGTTAATGTATCAAATTGTTCAGCTCATTTGGGAGATGGCTGCTGTGACTTTTGGTTTCTGTAACTTTTCAAAACATTTAACTTTATTTACAAATATTTTCCACTTAGAAATACATGGAGATCTCTACAATGCATTTAATATGGTTCTTTTATATCTTCTCAATATGGTGCTTCAGCTTGTTGCTCTGTTTTCTCTTGCTATGCTACTTTTAGCTTCTAGCTATCATTTAGCTGCTTTGCCTTTTGTTTGACTTTTGCTACATTAAGCTTCTAGCTAGCACTTTTAGCTTCTAGTTATAGTGTTTTGTTACATTTAACCTTAATTTAGCTTTTGTTGCCATTAGCTTTGAGCTAGCTCTTTATCATTTTAGCTACCTTTAAGCTCCGTTTGATAAGTTTTACCATTCTGCTGTTGTTGACTTTAGCTCGCCCTTTACTACTTTTAAATTCTAGCTAAACTTTTGATAATTTATAAAACCTTTTGCTACTTTTAGTTTCTTACTACATTTAGCTTTTAGTTAGCTTTTGTTGCTGTTAGCTTTGAGCTAGCATTCTGATACATGTATTTAATTTTTTTTAATCTTTTATCTAATTTGAACTTTTAATTACTTTTGTTCTTTAGCTATCATTTTGCTACTTTTAAGCTTCTATCAGTGTTTTGATACTTATGACTTAACTTTGATTTAACTAAAGTTTTGCTGCTCTCTTTTGATACTTTTAGCTCCTATCTACTGTTAAACTTTTGCTACATGTAGCTTCTAGCTACTGATTCGCTACTAGTTTTGAGCTAATTTGCTCCTATTGACTTTTAGTTAGTGTTTCACTTCTTTAGGCTTTTTTCAAGCTGTTACCATTCTGCTACATTTAGCTCTGACCATTTGCTACTTTTAAGAATCAGCTGGCGTTTTGCTTGTTGTACCTTTTAGAGAGTGTTCGTCTTGTTTTAGCTTTTACAGCTCTTTTTCAGCTTATTTGGCAACCTTCAGTGCTCAAGCTTTTCAGAGAAAATGTATTTTCTCTGTTTTTTCAGTCATTTCAGACCCACATATTTCTGATTTAAACACCACTCATGTTCATGAAACATTAATGAGATGTTATCGGTTGATTTTGTGTCGTTTTACACCAGATTAAAGTGGAACTCTCGTGTTTGTGTGTGAGCACCTGAACAAGAAACACCAGCTGTTCTTTTGTTAGCAGAAAGGTCGAGCTGCCTCTGAATATTCACTCTGTCCTCCTCAGACAGGAAGAGAAGACTTTTTAACAAATGTTGACACAAGAAGAGCTCACAGAAAAGTCAAGAGTCCATGTTTGTCTCATCATATTCCCTCAGATTAAACAGTAATTCATCAGTAATCTCATCTGTCAGACAGATGTGCTGTGGATGTGCATCACCTCTCTGTGGTGCTGATGTTGCAGAACCATCAGCACAAACACACAAACAGAAACAAACCAGGACACAGGCGTGTTCCAGACTGGTTCTGGTTCTGGCCCGTTTCTGAAGGAGGCTGCGCGCTCCGGACCCAAACATGGCTGAGACGCGCACCCGACAACACGCAACACAAGCATCAAATCCGCACCTGCGCGTGGAGAAATTCAGAAAAACTCACGCGCTCCAGCTGATTGATCCATCGCTTTTGATTGTAGGGGGTGGGGGTTTAATGACCCCCCCCCCTCCCGAACGCGCGCGCACCTCTCCAAGAAAGACAGGCGGAAGAGGGGGCGCGCCTGGTTTTGACGGTCCGGTGCAGCCTGCAGGCTCCGGTCCTCCTCCCGCTGGACTCCTGGGCTCGGATCACCGCACCTCCTGTGGATGCTGAGCAGGACTGAGCAGCTCCGCTAATGTGGGCTGATGAAGAGGAGGGTGAGGAAGAGGATGAGGAGGGTGATGTCGCGGGAACTGGAGCCTGAGAACGAGAACAGCCTGAGTCACCCCGCTTTTTTAACTCTCATTTCCCCTGAACGGTGTTTGGATGGAGACCCTCCACCCTGAGCGCGCCGCTCCGAACCGAGCCTGACCGGACCGGGATCTCTTTCTGGACCGTTTAAAGAGCACCTTTGAATCTCTTATCACTCCTCCTGTTTCCAGATCTGTGAAGGACACGCGCCTTCAGCTCCAAGCACTCTTTATTTCTTTTGATTTGGATTGGATTTGATTTCCCTCCCTCGTGTTGCAGCAGCAGCTCCTATAGAAAAATGTGGGTCAGTGCCCCACTTCATGATGCACATACTGCATGAAATATTCAATAAGTGCCTCTGAAAAATGGATTGATCATGTGTTGCTGACAGGTTCACACGTTTGTACCCCCGTGGGTAATTATGGAAGCTCGTTACTGCCACTTTAATTAAAAATAAACTACAGGACAGGAATGCACGACCTACTCAAGGATTTCCAAAACAAAACTAGAAAAAGGCTGATGCAGCAAAAAACTTGTAAAATCCTGCAGATCTGCACCAAAGAGACACGAAGGGAAACAATGCTCCACCACCGAGGAGCGAATGAAGAACTGTAGACTGGAGCTGATGAGAGAAGTGGCTGCAGCTGAGGCAGGTGAGACAGGGAGCAGGTGTGGGTGGGCGTGGCAGCTCAGCGGAGGAGCAGAGGCGACTGATGGCACACAGGAACGAAACAAACACAAAAACCAAAAGAGAAAATAAAAAACAGGACATCAAAGTTCATGCTCAGTCAGGTCATCTGGACAGTTTCTATTTGTGGAAAGACGTTCCGCCCTCTATCCAGAGGACTTCATCAGTCTGAGGAGTTCCAAGTAAACTGTTTTTCAGTACACTCCTTTAGTGGACCAACCAGTTTGCTCCCAGGCAGGCAGCCACAGTGGTTCAAGACATCAAAGTTCATGCTCAATCATCCAAGTACATTATCCAGTAATGGTCAGTCTGGTCATTTAATCACCAGCAAACTGGTTGGCCCACTAAAGGAGTGTACTGCTTAGTGGGGAAAACAGTTTACCTGGGACTCCTCAAGATGAAGTCCTCTGGATAGAGGGTGAAACGTCTTTCCACAAAAAAGAAACTGTCCAGATGACCTGACTGACCATTATCGAAAAAAAAACAAAAAAAACATTAAACGCAAAAACAACAAACCAAAAACTGATTCCAAAGTCATAATTACGAGATGCACAGCACGACCTCTTAATGTCAGGATCCGTGTCTTCTGAGTTGTTTTTTGGTGTTTATTTTTAACTCTTTTCCCTTTTTATTGTTTCTTATTGTAACGAACCCAGAGCTGAAGCGAAACATGGAAGAGTTAACGGCGCTTTATTTTAGTGTTTAATACCACGATGTACAGGGAGGCTCTGGAACCAGGGGAGGAAGGAGAGCTCGTTGATGTGAAGTAACATTTATCTCCTTACAGTTGGTGTCATGGATGAAGCGAGGAAGAGCATCCGAAGGGGCTCCAGCAAGTGGCTGGAAGGCGACAGATCCACAAAGAGTTTTACTCAGAAGTCGAGGGTCCGATGGAACACAGGCATCATGTAGAGAACATATTTTACTAACACATTTAATCACACATAAAGCACAAATATGTAATGCTCCAGCGGGGAGTAGAGCTCTTCTGCAGCTTTATATCCTGGTGCTCATCAATGGACCGGGTCACTTGTGGTTGATTGGACGCCATCGTGTAAAGCAAACTCCCACACTCAATGTTTCTATATGTTTCTGGTTTTTTCCAGGTGAACACCAGTTCCCTCTTCCTCACTAAGTTTCTGCTCCTCAGCTCCAGCCCCGCCCACTCGCGCCTGTTCCCTGTTTTCATCTTGCCCAGGTGTCTCCACGCCTTGGTCCATAACGTCCCTCAGCTTCCACGTCTCCTTCAGTCTGGCCTTGTGTCGCCTGCGTTTTGTTCGTGTCGTCTTCGAGCTCCTCGTGTTTGTCCGTGAACTTTATTAACTACGGTTTAACTCTAGTGGATCGGTTCACGGGAGGCGTCTTGGAATATGTGCAAAGTTTTGTACTTTCTGTCATTGGTCAATTTAATTATTGTCATTTTGAGTGTGACACGAGACTTTCTGTTTGACCTGAAACGTCGCGGTGGTGAGAAGATGCTGGATTTTGGCCACAGAGGGAAGCGAACGGTCAGCAGCCGAGCTGTGACGCTCAAACCACGATGAGTTGGATTAAAGCGTCCACAACGTGTGCCAAGAACTCTCTCGGAGCGAGGCCGGACTGATGGCGCTGACGGCACCAGCAGGTTGTCAGAGCGAGCAGCGTTTCTTCAGCTCGCGTTACGGCTGCAGATTTCTGCTCACGGTTTAAAACCGGCTTTTTATTTTTGTGGATCAGATTTACGATGACAGTTTTAATCTGCTGGAGCTGATAGTTTGATCTAAATTCACCCCCAAACTGAACAAGGTCAGGAGTGATGATGAAAAATAATTTACATTTCCTGCCCTACGTTGTTTCAGACACGTCTTTACCGTAGTTTTCACCGTATAAGTTGCATGCCTGCGACTTATACAGTGAAGTGCCGTATTTATGTTTTTTTTCCATATTTATAAACAATTTTTGGCTGAAATCTGACGATTTCATTCATTCTGACATGGAAAATATTGAACACTACCATTTTGACTTGACCTGTATGGAAAGCCAAGTGTCTCATTAATAGGTAAAAGTGATTATTAATGAGACACTTGACTTGCCATACAAAGCCACCTTCATCTCACACTTAAACTCCTGGAGCAAACGTGAAAACAGCTGCATTTCACCTCACCGCCCAGGAGAAATGCAGCTGTTTTGACCATTAAAGTGCATTTATTAAGGAAAAGTTCAACTGAGACACACTTTTTTTTTTTGGGGCAGCCTATCAATTTTTGACACAACACCGGCCCACATTTTCAGGTGGTGATGCATGATAGATGCGACCTGTATGGCAGCAAGTACGTAATTATGTTTCATTGAGATTTTATTCATTGGATTCCTTGCAGCTGCCAATACGTGCACAGTTCTGTGCATCTCCCAGAAACACAGTTGATGATGGAGTTATGAAATAAATTGTAAAGTCAAGCTAATTTGATTTCCTCCATTAATTTCCACCTTTTAGAGGATCAGGAAAAACAAACAGGTGGTCCAGTTTGTTTGTTTCTCATGTTTAAAAAGTTGGAGTCATTTTCACTTGTTCTTTTAGATTTGAGAGATAAACGACTAAATCACAGCAGATTCTCCATCTGAGGACGTTTTAAATCCTCAACCCGATTTTTGTGTCATTTTTTTCCCACCCAGACGACTGATGGAGTATTGTTCCAGAAATGAGCCCATCTTTGTGTTTTTCTCCTCCAAGAGCTGCAGCACGACACAAAAACAACTCGCCTGTTCTTCGCCCGTCCTCTTAGTTTATTTTAGAACTCGTTTTTATGAGCTCACGTCTTGTTTTTTTTTTAACGTCAACTTCTTATCTTCTTGGATCTTTGAACTTTGCACGATCGTAAAAAAGTCAGAACTTCAGGAGCTGTTTTAAAAAAAAAAATCTGATTTATTGTTGGCCATTTAATCAAACTGAGTTTTCTTTAATTATAATCATTCTCCTCAGAGTTGTGTTTTTATTTAATTTTAATTATTTTACTATTCTTGCTTGTTCAAGTCAACATTTTTAACAAGTTCTCTAATATAAAAACTGAATTGAATTGAAATGAATATAAATTTGACTTGTCTCCAACAGGGGGCAGTATAACTCTTCTCACATCTGCAGGACCGTCTGGACTGTGCAAAAGTCTTGAGTCATCCAACATAATGTCATCTTTGAATTCGTGAAGGTCTTTCACTCTTTTTTTTAAACTTCCACTGAGTTTCCACTTATTTTTAGTTATTTAATCAAACATGTTGTTGCTTTTTGTTTTGCTTATGCTTCCTAAATGATACATAAATCATATGGGCATATTTAAACTGTTCTAAACTGAAGGGATGAACCAGAGTTGTGTTGGCAGAAAACTAGAAAAACCTCATTTTAAATTGTTTGGTTGTCCTTGTTATCAGCAGCCTGTCACAAAATGAAGAACTGTTCCATTTTCAGAGTTGAATCTATTAAAAAATACCAAATAGTTTGACAGAAAATAGGGTTTTAGCTTCAACAAGGTGGTTTCCATAAATCCGTTAGAAGAAAACGAGAAGATCAGCTAAAGGAAGCTGCACCTCTCAGACCAAATCTCGTTTAGTTTTTATGGTCCGTCTTTTTTTGTCCTCGTCCTATTTTTCTTACATTGTAAAGCTCACGCAGCACAGCGTCCTGGTCAAGGCCTGGACTAAAAAGACTTTGAAAGACCTTCAGAAAGTCTGTAGAACTGCTGATCTAGACCTCTACAGAAGATCGAAGGCCTTTAAACGTTTGGCTGCTTTAGAAACAAATTGAGAATTTAACAGTGGTTTAAAACTTATGCACAACATTTAATCAAGGAGTTTCTGTTTGATGAGCTGTGATCAAATCCCGTTGCATTCCTTGAAGACATAAATTCCACCCGCCACAGTCCATGCCAGATTATTAGACTAACCCAGAGGTCTGCAACCTGCGGCTCTGGGGCCACATGTGGCCCTTTGGCCCCTCTGCAGCAAAAAGGAGCTAGTTTAAGCAGTTTTACTGTCATTTGTAAATATTTGAATGATAGTACTAATACACAAAGTAGAACATGTTGACTACATCGTGCTATTTAAGCCGACTGACTTAAGTCTTAGTGTGAGCTTTCACTCAAACAAATCTGTTTTTTTTTTTACCTTTAAGACAATTTACTGAGAAGAAACATGATGAATCAATTAAAAAATAATATATACATTTTTTTATTAGAAGTATTTATTTTCATTTAAAAATATTTATTACATGCCGTACACGTCGCACCACTGTTTAAGTCGCATCTGTCCAAATATGTGTACTGTGGGCCGGTGTTGTGGCAAAAATCGATTGGCTGCCAAATGGCGGTCACTGGAGCGTGCACGGGAGGACTTTAACAAGAATTTTATAAGATTAACACTTAAAAACAATTATTTGTTTGCTTGACATTATAGTAAATGTGTGTCTCAGTTGAATTTAAACTTAATAAATGCACTTTAATGGTCAAATCTGATTTGACGTTTGCTCCAGGAGTTCCAGAGCAAGACGAAGGTGGCTTGTATGGCAAGCCAAGTGTCTCATTAATAGACACTTTTACTTATTAATGAGACACTTGGCTTGCCATATTAGTTGAACACCCTCTAGTGGCTGAAAATGGTAGTGTTCGATATTTTCCATGTCAGAATGAATGAAATAGTCAGCTCTCAGCCAAAAATTGAGTTATAAATATGTGGAAAAAAATAATGTATAAGTCGCAGGCATGCTAATTTATGCAAAAAAAACTGTGACTTACACAGCGAAAAATATGGTAATCAAAGAACTGGCCTATTTTTTATATTCACTTTACTTTTATTATTTCAAAGTAGGATCCTTAATAAATCTTTTGACAATTAAAAAGTGATGCAGAATTCCGTTTGTTTTTGTTTTTAATAAACAAAAATTGGTAAAAAATGATCTTTCATTCTTTACATGAACCTGGTCTTTTCTTTTTAGTCTCAAATTTTTAAGGTATCCATGAATGTTAACAATCATTAGCTTTAGTTTTATAAAGTCTCCCTGCTGTCCCTAAAAGCCCCTTCAACAAACGTGAAGTGGCCCATGGACCACCAGTTGAGAATCACAGCTGTTTTCAAAGATAAGATTCATGCAGTTTAGATATATTCTTTTATTATAGATTTATGCCCAATTATTAGTTTCATTAAAACCTTCCGGTGGTTTGTGGGATATTTTGCTGACAGGCAGATGGAGCTAATTTGTAAGAAACCTTTCTCTGGAGGGCAGGAAGTGAAAAAGATGAAACTTTCTTCCAAGCTTGTGAAACTCCTCAGCCTTCTGTTTCCTCTCCGTCGGTTTCTTTTCACCGTGATTCAAACAACAGATGCTCCACGAGCGGAGTTTATTCATTGACGTGTCATCACGCAGCTCTGTTGTCATCGTTAGCTGCACGAATAGGAACTAAACAGAATGAATGACGTGTGATATTATCCAGAAAATTTTTGGGGAAAAAAGTGCAACAAGTTTGATTAATGATGTTTTTCTGCTTGGGTTAAAATTTGCAGCCGCCAGGGTGGATCTGGATTTTAATCCGGGGGAATTGCTTGAGGAAAGCAAATGTTTGCTTTTGGTGGTTACCACTGAGCTTTATTCTTGTCCAGTCAGTACTCGAGGAGAACGAGAGCTGACAGGCAAAGGGAATGTGGTCTAATGGAGAGCGGAAAAGTACTGGTCGAGGTTTGAACCCCCCACCCCCGCCTCCCCCGTCCAGTCCAGCTCCCTGAAGCCACTTCCAGGCAGAAACAACCTGAAGTTTCAGTGCAAAACAACATAAAAGTCTAATGTAAGGACTGTAAAGAAGTTCTAATGTTCTGGATGCTGATGGGACATTTTTCACAGCATCACCTCGAGCTGATGTGATAACAGCTTGACCAACATTTCCTCAAAGCTTTGAAAATCAGATTTTGGATCTAAAGTTTGATGAGAAACAAACAAAAAAACAGTTTTGTAAGCTCAATCACTCAGAGTCAGAGATTCTTTATTGTCATTCGCACCTCATGTGGTACATGTGGTGGAGTGAAATTATGTACACAAGGTCCCAGTTACATCCAACAATAAAATGTAAAAGAAAAACAGTAATAACATCTAAGATATGAACCAAGAAAAACATCAACTAAATATACACTAAGCACTCATAACATAAAACATTGAACATCACCACAAACATGAACATGAGTCTGTGAGCGCGGATGAGCACACATGAACACATCAACATGAAACAGATCAGCAGCAACATGAAACAGATCAGCAGCAACATGAAACAGATCAGCAGCAACATGATGTGATTATTTCACAGTGATTATTCTGGTTAGAGATTCATGAGTCTAACAGCCTCAGGGTAGAAGCTGTTCCTCAGTCTAGTGGTTCTACACTTAATGCTCCTCAACCTCCTTCCTGAGGGGAGTGGGGCAAAAAGTGTGTGTGCTGGGTGAGTGGGGTCCTTCATGATGCAGGTGGCCCTCTTCCTGCATCTGGAGGTGTAGATGTCTGTGATGGTGGGGAGACTGACTCCAACATCTTCTGTGCAGCCTTCACCACTCTCTGCAAAGCTTTTCTTTCTGCAGCTGTGCAGCCTCCATGACACACGTTGATGCTGGAGCACAGGATGCTCTCCACTGCACACCTGTAGAAGGAGGTGAGGACTGAGCTTCCCAGACCAGCTCGTCTCAGCCGTCTGAGGAAGTAGAGTCTCTGATGAGCTTTCTTGATCAGGCTGGTGGTGTTGTTGCTCCAGCTGAGGTTGTCATTCATGTGTACACCCAAGTACTTGTAGCTGGAGACCACTTCCACCGCAGATCCTCTTATGTTCAGGGGGGTGTAGATGTTTTTGTTCCTTCTGAAGTCCACAATCATCTCCTTTGTCTTCTTCACATTGATGTGAAGGTTATTCTCTCTGCACCAGCTCTCCAGGTGTTCCACCTCTTGCCTGTAGCTGGACTCATCATTGTTTGTGATGCATCCCACCACCGCTGTATCATCTGCAAACTTTACAATGTGACAGCCTGGATGGGTAGCTGCAGAATATACGTGAGCAGAGTAAACAGGAGGGGGCTCAACACACATCCCTGAGGAGAACCAGTGCTGAGGGTTATGGTGGAGGAGGAGAAGTTGTGGATCCTCACTGACTGTGGTCTGTTTGTTAAGAAGTCTAGGACCCAGTTGCAAATGGAGGAGCTTAGTCCTAGTGTGAGTAGTTTGTCCATCGGGGTTTGGGGGATCATGGTGTTGAAGGCGGATGTGAAGTCCACAAAGAGCATACGGACGTAAGAGTTTTTTCTGCTCCTCAAGTAGATACAAACAAAAAAGGTAAAATCGTGTCATCTGGGCCTCTTTCTTTAAGTGAAGAAACGATTCGTCCCCCATTTAGAGGACTTTGTCAGTCTGTGGCCTTTTTTCTGAACCACTTTGTCCTTGGTTGTCCGCAGGCTGTTTCTGTGAGTAGCAAGTTGGTGTCTGGTCTAAAACACTTGACTGCTGTTAATGATGACTGATGGTTTCAGATGGGTGTGCTCTGTTTGCACATGTTCAAAGCTTCTGAGATTCCAACAGGAGGTTGTCTTGGCAGGGGAAGGCTACTTATGGGACAGATCTGGCTGGCAGGCCGCAGACTGATGAAGCCCTCTGGATGGTTGACGAAACATTTCTTCACTTGAAACAGGTCCAGTTGACACGATTTAACCATTTTTGTTGTTTTGATTAGCAACAACTTCACAGTTACAAAACTTTTGAATAATCCAGTTGGAACCATGCTCAGTATCAACTTTTATAAGATTCTGAGGATGAACCCAGGGATGCAGACAGACACCGGGGGAACTCGGTTGTAACATTTAACAAATTCATCAAACAACATCAAAGGCAGCGCAGGACTGAAACAGGACGTAGGAATCAAACGATCCCAGGAAAACACACGGGCCACCATAACAGGACTGTGGGAAGAACAAAGTACCTGTGCGGAAGAACATTTGCATATAAATACAAAAAGCAAAGACCTGTGAAGAGAAAACAAGGATCAGGAAAGCGTGGGTGGGGCAGGAGGACTCTCCTCACTTGTTAGATCATTACCATTCCTATCTTTAACAAGCCTAACCTGCTGCACATCCTTTCCAACCTGATCCCTCTGTCTCGCCTTCTTTAAGTCCAGCCTCCCATAACTCATTATACGCCTTCAGCTTTGCCTTTACTGTCTCCCTCTTTGCTCCATTGCATCTTCTTATACCAGAAAACATGAAATCAGAATGAACAAAATTTAATATCAAAATATGTAGTTTTTGCTTCTCTGCTCTCAATTTCCTGTTAAAAAAAATCTTAATAAGCTTTAAATCTGCTGCTGACGAAGTCCTTTTCTGTGTTAACTGTGGCTCCATCAACTTATTGTCACACATTGACAGAATGTTTTTCTTTCAAACGACACTTTTCTTGGAAAAACAGCCGATGTTGTCGCTTTGCAGTTGGGACAGAAAAGGTTGTTTTGTTCAGTCAGGTGGGGTTCTTTTGTACCCAGGTTGACAAGTGATGTAACAGAACAAAATATTAACAGGAGGCTTTTGAAGCGTAACACTTTTATAAAAGAAACTGTAGCAAACCCAAGACGGGAGCCGCTCAGAGCTGGATTGAAAAAATCCGGGAGTTGTTCACATTTAAAACTGTTATTTTCCTTTGATCATTGTTTTTTTTTTTTTCGGCATTTGTGTAACGAAGAGCTGCACTTAGGTTGAAACAAACCTTTTTACAAGTTTATGATAGTGTTCAATATTGAAGGTTGTCAAAATTCAATACGAACTGAAGGAAATTTAAATGTGTGCCGACTCAGAACATGGTCATGATGATGGCGTCCTTTAGGTAAAAAGTTGGATTGTTTCAGCAAAAATCTTCATTGTTGGAAGATTTACCGTATTTTTCAGATTATAAAGCGCATTAAGTGAAACAAGTTCATTTTGACGTATTTTGCACCACATAAAACAAGTTCTAGTAAACACAACCAGAATTCATACAAGAAGGCTCACTGTTGATTTTTGAGAAAATGAAAGGATTTTAAGTGCGCTTTATAGTCTGAAAAATACGGTATATTGTTCCAATAACTGGTTCTTGAACAAAACCAGTTCCGGAACTCCAGAGCCTTTTTTTTTTTTAAAGTTAAACCAAAAATGTCCAAGGGTTGATTTTCCCACCTGTTTTCTTGTGCGCGAGACATTTTTCCCTTTATTTTGTCAGACAACATCATCATCATGCGTCCAAACAACTACATGTACAGTTTGGTTCATCTGAAAACTCAATAAAAAAAAAAACGTTCCTGTTTATCCACGTATGTTTTGGGAACATGCTCAGAGAGACGGTGTGAGTCTGCAAACATCAGGCCCTGCAGCCGTTGATTCATCATTCTGGTGTTGCTTCGGCTGTTGATGACAAGAAAACAAGAGTGTTTGTAGATTTTGGTGTTTAGCTTTGCTCAGTGGAACAACGCTGTACCTAAACATGTCGAGTGGTTACAAAGTAGTTTACAGTAAATAACTTAGAATCAGAATTTAGATCTGACTCTTAAACCTGCAGAGGGAACTAAAAACCAGACTGTGGTAAATCTGGGCCACTTAACCTCTTCCCAGTACCATGTCATCCAGGCGGTTACCGTTTTGTACCCATTGCCTGTTTGTTTATTTCACTTAAGTATGTTGATGAATGATGAGACAATTGTTGATTATGAAAGCACATGTGTAATTGTTGCAGCTAGAAACACACAGATGTTCCCTGAATTAAATCTTAGCCCTGATCCTAATCAGATTCTAACCACAAAATATTTTTTACAAGTCTGGGTACAAAATTAACAAAAACACCGAGGTACGAAATGGCAAAGAGACAAAACGACAAACATCTGGAGATTTTACCTTAAAGAATCCACTGAAACCCTGGGCATCTCTTCAATGGCTTCCTGTCCGTTTTAAGTTTGCTTTTAACAATTTACTATTTATATAAACGGCTTTGTCATATTTAACTCATCTTTTCAGTTTCTGCATCAGCCATGGAGGACTCATGATGTCTTCTTAGATCTTCTAAGATCCAGATTAAAATACTGTATGTGTATGGAAGAGAGACTTTTAAATCCCATGTTTACTTTGGTTCCTGAATAAAATTTTGCACAAGAGTTTATTTAATCTACATTTGTTGTGCCTTATATGTACATTTTATCACCCTTTTTGTCCCCTGTTGCAAAACAACTAAGGAGAATTGGAATTTGCCTCGCTCCGTGCATGTTGCGAGCTTGAAAACTTGAAAAATAGGCGAGGTGCTGAGTACCGTAGTGGTGTGTGGCAACATCTAGGTGTAAGAAAGTTCCCCATGTAAAACTGGATTGAATCAGAATCAGCTTTAATGCCATTGCACAGAAGCGCAACAAAATTACATTTCAGACAGCTCTCCTAAGAGAAAACAAACATGGGTAGACGGGGGTGCCTGAGGCCGCAGCCTCGCGGGAAGCGCTGCCCTTTTCGTTTAGATAAGGAAAAGGGAAAACATGAGGTAAGAGTAGGTAAAAAAAAAATCATATCTCACACTGTGTCCTTGACGAGACACAGTGTAAAGTTACAAATAAACCTCAGCATAAGAAAAAGCAACATACTGGTGACATAAAGACATATAAGGTTCACAGGACAAAGAGCAGAAGCAGAGGAAGGAGTGAGAGGAAAAAGCATCAGTCTTCGCCAAGAGCAAGGAGGAAAAAAAAAGAGGGTAAAAAGGGTTGCCACACATAAAGAAATAAAATAATCCAAAATAGCTGCCACTGTATATATATATATATATATATATATATATATATATAATTTATATATTTATTTATTTATTTATTTATTTATTTATTTATTTATTTATTTATTTATTTATTTATTTATTTATTTATTTATTTATTTTTTACCAGCCAGCCAATTTGTTTGGGGAAATTCGGCTTTCAAGTTTAAAAGACTAGTTTCCTTAAATGAATGGGGTGGCCAAGGCCACCATTGGCCACCCCCTGGCGCTGCCATTGTACCTGTTGGACAAATTGCTACATCCTCCAAGGATCTGTCACTGCGCTGCCTTAGACAAGAAAAAAATATATATACACAGTGTAATTCCTCCCCAATTGAATATTTTGCTCCAGAAACATTAAGATTTACTTTCATTTCCTGTTCAACTCCAGAAAAACACTCATCTTGAAAACTACAAACATTAATTTATTGAATCTCTCAGCAATGGGGGACATCGGCGTACCGCCTGTTTATTCTACCTTTTACGTTCTGACTTGTTATCAGGTCTGACTGTAAAGCACTTGGGTCAACCTCAGTCATTTTAAATAAGATAAGAAGAACTTTATTGATCCTGCCGGAAATAGCTATTTAAATAAAATTGACAGAATTCTTGTCTGCTTAGACACTGATTGAAAAAAAAAACGCCTCATGTTTATCGTTACCTGTTTCAAATCTTATTTAAATAAACCAAAACTGGGAATGAATCTTTTGCAGCTGAAGTTGACAAGATAGCTCAGTCGTTCTGAAACTTATTTACTGTGAATGTGAAAGTCTTATCGGTTAGAGATGTGTTCATCAAAGTTGAAAATATCTTTGATGAGAGAATAATCATTATCAGAGCCTGAGCTGGTCTGAGCAACATGACTTGCTGAACATGAAAACAATGTGACGGGCGGCTGCTTGTTATGATCGTGTTCAGCTGGGATTATGTTACAACTTCCTGTAAACTGGGAACATGAAACGTTCTTGATGTGCACATTTCACACTTTGCAGCGCAGCACAACTTTCTATTTTTATTGCTTAATGAACAGCAAAACACCCAAAGTGATGATTTAATTTCATGGGAAGACAAACTGGTTTTATATGAAAACAATCCCAGCAGTGCTGACGCAGCTGACTCTTATGCAAGAAGAGTTGCGTGTGGTACAGTGTGTTCTCTGATGAAGGTATTTTTATTCTAAACCATGACGGCAGCACGTTCAAGGAGAGGACACTGCTGTCTGAGGCAAAGAAACAAAACAATTTCTCATCATTAAGAGAATTAATCCACATTATCTTGTTATTATTGGATTAAAAATGCAAATAAACATAAATTAGTCAGCTTTGATGAATGATCTCATACTCTTCTTTATAGAGGGATGTGCAGTATGAGCTCACTGAAACATAAAAAAGGAACATTTCATATTCTCCATATGCATAGTGAAAGCTTACTAGTAAAAATAATAATTTTGAAGAAAAAGATTATTGTTTATTAAATATAATTTAAGAACAAGCAGGAACATATTAACATGTACTGTATGTACCATGTCTATTAAGTGCATAGTACATAGTGGTAAGTACATATTTAATATTTGCTGTGTAATAACAAGGACATAAGCACCCGATAAATTTAGAATAAGTACCAGGTTCGTACCCAAGTAAACACCTGGTATTTACTAGATACATTACTGGTATGTACCCTATTAACCAGGCAAAATACCACGTGTTCCTAGTGTGCACCTGGTGTAAACCAGGTAAGTACCTCACATGTACCAGGTATGAAGTATCATGCTGTATTGTGTATTGGGAGCCTACTATTGTTTTAATCATTAACATCTTGTTGTGGCCTAGTTTTTTATTACTTACAGCTTCTCTTTAATAATTGTATCACATCATCACATTTCTATGTATGTTATCTTATATTTTGTGGTGGTGGTGGTGTCTAAAAACGCCAGCATGTTGATTTTAACCTGTCCTGTTTATTTTTATTCATCTAAATTGTGTTCATTTGATGCCATTAAGAGAAGAAAACAATTGATGACAAATATTGTTTACCTCTAAAAGAACTCATCCTGTTTTCGTAGCTTGTTTCTGAGTCCCCCTCCCCATAGATATTTCTAGTAAAGACAGTAACACACAATGATTTCGCGGAATGAAGTCCGCCTGCCAAAAGGCACCAGACCCTCTTCAGATTACAGATTATGTAAAATTATCCGTTGTTTCTGGAGGCGTTACCTTTCTGAGAGAGCCAAATTCAATAAGCCCCGCCCTATAAATACTCTGATTGGTCAAAATATGACGTAAATAAAAACCCTCTTTAACCATTGGCTAAAGCGCCGTGCTTGAGGAAAACATTACGAACTAACCCCGCCCTCTCTTTACTCTCATTGGTCAATTAGAGGAGTAAATAAAATTCCTCCCTTCCTATTGGCTGAAGCGCTGTACTTTTCTGCACGAGGCCGCGGCTGTTGTGAATCGTTCGCTGAGAAGAGAAGCTGGTCGCGTTAGCTTAGCATAGTTTAGCAGCAGATGCTGTTGACACAGAAAGACACAGAAAGGAGGCGCTAAAACTCCCAAGCAGCTAAGAAAACATGAAGTTCGTTCGTTTTATTATGAAAAACGCCGCGTTGGCCAACGCGCCGAAACACATAGAGCATTTCTCTAAATTTTCTCCGTCGCCGCTTTCCATGAAGCAGTTTCTGGATTTCGGTGAGTAAATGGAGCTCATAACGTGCAGTTTCACTTAAATCTGATCACAATGCAGTTAAAGTTGGCAACAAATGGTCATAGTGTGACTCGTGTTTGTGAAATTAAAAGGCTAGCCGTCTGCTCCTAGAGCCTGGACATGCAGTTCTCTGAAGTGTTGTATCAGATCTGCTGAAGACAATACTGATCAAAATAAACTTATCACAAAAACATTATCTGCACCTAAATGCACCAAACACTCATGAGCACAGCTGTAAACATGGTATTTACAGTGCAAGATGCATGGAAATAAAACAAACGGTTTAGCTTTATTTTTTTAACTCCTATTCTTTCTATAAATGTGACTCTAATAAGTAAATTTGATTCATTTAATTGTCATAAAACAAACATAATCATGCGATTTTAATTTTACAATTCAAAGATTGTTAATTTTTTTTTTTTAAAGTGGCAAGGTTGACGGCACATAACCCAAACAAATGAATTAATTTGACATGTGTGCATGTAGAATGGGCTAAATGAGTTTAAACGAGTCCTGCTTTGTGTTTCCTTTGTGTTGACGTAGGCTCCATCAACGCCTGCGAGAAGACGTCCTTCGTGTTTCTGCGGCAGGAGCTCCCTGTAAGACTCTCAAACATCATGAAAGAAATCAACCTCCTGCCTGACAAAGTGCTCCTGACCCCGTCTGTGCAGATGGTGCGGAGCTGGTGAGTCCAGCTGCTGATCCAGGACGTGACCTATTGATCATTGTGACGTTATGTAACCCAGTGCTTCAGCCTTTTATTGGACTATAACACCCTGAAACCAACAGCAGTAAAATCAGTACCTCTCAGCTTTATTGCAACGCTTGTTTGCAGGTTTTATTACAGCCGCAGCTGCTGGTGTTCGCCTCGAACCCAAGCTGTTTACTCACCCTCATAACTTGCATAACGCGCTGAATCAAAACAAAAGCCTTTGACCAAGTTGTACTCGCTCCAACTGGCTGTGAGCAGAGGTTGTGAGGCGTGGCTGCAGCCTCTGAACTTTCCCCCAGTTTCCACGTCACAGACCCACGTGACGTGTGTTTTTCTCCGCGGTCTGTCTTCTGCCTCCTTTGTGAACTTTCATCGTCTGCAGAGGCGCTCGGCGCGCCGTCGCCTTCTGTGTTTCACATGTTCCCGTGTGTTTGTCTCTGTGCTTTTCAGGTACAGTCAGAGTTTGATGGAGATCCTAGACTTTTTAGACCAGAATCCAGACGACCACAAAGTGCTTTCAGAGTAAGTTTTAGGTGAACGTGTGCTCCAAACTGCACAAAAACACCCGTTTTCACACCCAGTGCATCTGTTTCTGTGACATTTAATGAGAACTCCTGGCAGCTGGATGAAAGTAGAACTTTAGAGTTTAAAGGTACTCAACGCAAAACTGAAAAATGAAATCAAACATAAAAAAATATTATCCTGATATTTATCAAATGGAGCAGTTTGAAAGAATTTACTGCAGTAGTTTTCCAGATATATGAATATGTAATGCTGTAATGCAGGTACGCACTCAATGTAAACAAAGCTGAATCTGTCAACAAGCACGTGGCAGCTCGAGTCACTTGATTGACCTATATTAAGCCGTCGATGTAAGTAAATAAATACAGCTGGTATTTTCCATCACTTTGGCCGTCCCAACCCTGGTCCTTGAGGAACACCATGTTTTAGTTGTTTCCTGCTCCAACACCCCTGATTCAGTGATTTCATCACTTCTTCAAGTTCTGCAGAAGCCTGTTAATCACCTGTTCATTCGAATCGGGTGTGTCAAAGCAGAAAAACAACTTAAACATGCAGGATGGTGTTCCTCAAGGACCAGTGTTAAGAACCACTGTTTTAGGTAAATACCTGGTAGTCAATACATTTTGTTCACAATTTTTTTTAATTTACGGACACATTAACCGTCGGTATGAGGAAAATATTGTGCAGATTTAGTTTCTTTAAGGTTATTTTTGTCTGGTCTTCATGACTTTGCAATAAGGACCAAGTTATTCTGGTTTCTGTGAATGACAAAGCAGAGCATGCTGCTCAGAGAGCCCCGAGTCCGTGCCTCAGACTGCAGGCCCACATGTGTCACACTGATTGTTTTAATGACAAACTGTCAATTTAACCCAACATGACGCCTCCGTTTGCTTTCCAAACTACGCCTGATCAAGTACCGTAGTTTATCCACGGTGCAGCACTGGTCACTGTTGGCTTAATGCCAGTACAAGACATTGTTTGAACTATTAAAACAGCATGGAAATGATTTGTAATGATCAAATATTGATTCAAAAAGTAGATTTTAATTGTATATTTCTAATTATTAGCTTTAAATAAGCTGTATTCGTTAGTTTTTTACACCTCGTTGCCATGATTTCTGTTGCTGACACGTCATTAAAACAACCCACTACCACTACTGACAGCCAGCTGACTTTATTTGTCCTCTCCAGGTTCGTGGACACCCTGGTCACCATCAGAAACAGACACAACGACGTGGTGCCGACCATGGCGCAGGGCATCATCGAATACAAAGAGAACTTTCCCCAGGACACGGTCACCAACCAGAACATCCAGTACTTCCTGGATCGGTTCTACATGAGCCGCATCTCCATCCGAATGCTCATCAACCAACACAGTGAGTCAGCAGTATTTATTTAGGTTGATTTCTTTTAATTAATTAATTTTGTTGTGTAATTTTTAGAGTCCAACCGATATATCGCCCTTACCGATATATCGCCTTTACCGATATATCGCCCTTACCGATATATCGGTTGGGCCGGTATTTTAGGCCGATATCTGTGATAATTGTCCCATTATGCGCCAATATAAACACTGGGAACCAGCCGTGTCCTTACTTGCAAAATGGCGTCATTGTACAATGTATCCAGCAGAGGGCGCATGCGGACTTCTTTCCAGTCATGGCTATGACGCATACTTGACTCAAAGCGCAGCCAAAGCAGGGAGTAATACTGTGTAGTGTATTTTGCTGAACAGAGCATTGTAACTTTATTGTAACTGATCTGTAAAATAAAAACAAATCCACAGTAATAAATTTTCTTCAGTCCTCTCTAACCCACTTGTTGTTTCAAGTTAGCACTCGAATGTTTAAATAACCTAGCATAGGCCGTTGCCTTGGAAAACTTTATCCAGAACAATAAATCTAACGTAGAGGTAAAATAAATCAATGTTAGTAACTTTATCTTTGTCGTCCTCAATGAAACGCATTGTTTGGATGGGTGGACAAAGTTCAGAAATTTTCAACCAATATATCGGTTATCGGCGTTAGGCCCAATATCGGTATCGCGATCACCAAAATTCCAATATTGGTCGGGCTCTAATAATGTTTCAAGTCAATGCATTTTTAATAGCTTTTAAATTTAATTTTTGAAAACGCTTTTCTTTGCTCGTTTTCCGACTTTAGCCTACGATGTTTATAAAAGTATTTTAGTCATTTGGTTGACAAAGATCTTTAAATATTGACACCAACATTGTAGGAAGAGCATGACTGGATCGATACTCGAGTTTCCAGAGAAACAAAAAAAAATGTTTTGTCATTTTAGTTCTGAACAAAAAAACAAGAATATACATAAAAAACATTAATGTTCCACTTTGTACTGAGTATATGTTACAGTCAGTGCATTAATTTATAGAAATGTTTTATTTATTTGTCGATGGACTTGTCTTAAAATCCAAACTTTGTTTTAAAATGCAAATAGGTGGCTAATTAATACTGGAAAGTAAAAATCAGTCGTGTATGGATATGTATTCAGATTTCTCATGGTTCAAGCGTCCACTTGGTTCTTGACAGATTATGTTGGATAAAAATATCCTTTCATTGTCTCCTTAGCTAAAAAGAGTCGCAGACAAAGACAGAAGATATTTTTAATCTCAGTTTACTTGTAAGGGCAGAGTTCACACAGATGTCTCGCTCGTGAAGATCTTCTCCGGACAGTGTGCAGGTAGTGTTTTTATAACGCTCATCAGCACGATGGCCTCGGCCTCTTCGACTCGGAGGCGCCTGCAGGCTCCTCTCAGAGGGAGAAAAAGAACTCCGCGCACACATGGTTCAACATTAATTCATTAGCAGTGATAAAAATCCTTAAACCTTTACCTGAAATCCCCTGACAGATGTTATTTACGTTGAGCGTGTACCCGCATTTCAGAATCCCTGATTGATTTATGCGTCGAACTGCTGGAGTGAACAAAACCTTTTGATATAAATCAGAAAAAAAACATTTTTTGTCTGAGTTCATTCTTTGTAACGAGTGCCTTTTAAAAAAAAAAAAAAAGTTGCTTCTTTAAAGAAAACAAATTAAAAATATAAAAAAATATTATTGTTGCATTGATTTTTATCGATCTCTCAGATTATCGGGTGGATTTGACGACGAGGAGATAAATCTGCTTCTTATCTCGGTAAAATCGGCAGTTCAGTCTGATCCAAACAACAGAGTAAAGAAAGAACGCGCTGTCATTAAGGCGTCATAAACTTCAGCTTTTATTCCTGACTGAAGCAGATAGCCTGCCTCTTTAGCTGTTTTCGTGCAGAGGGCCTTCTGCTGCCTTCAGCTTGGAGTTAAAACCAGATTTAAAAAGCATCCTGTTGATCCGGTTCGATCTTGTCCTGTCCAGAGTTTTATTTGTTCTAGATAGCTTCAATCAGCCGGCGTGTAAACCTGCTGATGCATGCACAGTTTCCAAACTGCATGAACCTTTATGACTTTTACATAACCTGCGCTTTAGGGAACTGTGTCCACACCGGCTGGTTTGAGTCCTGCATTTATTAACTCGTGTTGTTTTTCCAGAACAAGCGAAGGACTCGTCAGACACGTCTACATCTGAACCTTCTGAAGTTGTTCTTTAGGAAAGAGTTGTTCTAAAGTAAAGACTTGCTGGTTTTTAATTAAAGGTGTGTAATTATTTCTTCCCGCAGCTCTTGTTTTTGACGGCACGACGAACCCCGTCCACCCGAACACCATCGGGAGCATCGACCCTCAGTGCCAAGTGGGAGATGTAGTCCAGGGTGAGCGTGCGTCTCGCGTTGGGTTTTAACTTTTATTTTTGTTCGCAAATCTAATTTTGTTGCTTTTCTTTTCCTTTCAGATGCCTTCCACAGCGCCAAGCTGCTGTGTGAACAGTACTACCTGCGCTCCCCAGACCTGGTCCTGCAGGAGATGAACCGTAAGTTGTTTATCTTTGTTTAAAGACGAAATCAGGAGTTCTGCCGGTCAAACCAGATCTGAAACATCCTGAAGTCTCAGTTGAGTTGTTTGTTGGTCTGTTTGTCTTTGTGCAGACAAGAAGAAGAATCATCCGGTCACCATCGTGTATGTGCCCTCTCACCTTTACCACATGCTGTTCGAGCTCTTCAAGGTACCCCCCCCCCCCTCCCCCTTCAGTTTTCTGACAACCATAGGAACCTTAAAAATGCTAATTCAAATGAAATGTTACGGTTTTATTTTGTAGAACGCAATGAGAGCGACCATTGAGACTCACGGGAGCAGCAGCACCCTCCCACCTGTTAAAGTCCTGGTGTCTCTGGGCGGCGAGGACATGTCAATCAAGGTGAGGCGCAGAGTTCAAGGGTCAGCAGGTGTTTAAAGGTAACGGGTTCGAGCGAGGTCATGATGAATACAGACGGCTTACGGGAGTTACGTAGAAACTTCAGATCATTAATATGAATCAACCACACACCGAGTGCTCAACCTACTTTAAAGGAAAAGTAGCAAAACAACAGCTAAATGCTAAAACAGCACAAAGCTAGCCAAAAGAAAACTAACTAAAATTCCAAACTAGCAATACGCTGGCTAAATGCTCAGAGAAGCAGGACACAAGCCGAAAGCTACACAAATACAAAATGAGCCGA
>NC_056514.1:38415055-38434674 GCF_014905685.2 Nematolebias whitei | reverse complement strand
TAGCTAAGTCAAGAGCAGCAAAAAGCTAGCTAAAAGGAGCAATACACTAGCTAAATCCAAATGTAGCAAAAAGCTACCCTAATTAAAAGTTAAATGTAGCACAAGGCTAGCTTCAAGCTAAAAGTAGTGAAAAATAAATAAAAACTGAAATGGTCAGAAAGACAGCTAAATGTAGAAAAAGGTAGCTAAAAGCTAAACGTAGCAAAAGAGTAGCTAAAATTCGCATAGGAAGTCAAAAACAGTTAGTTTGCTGAAGCAGAAATAAAATGTTTTTAAAGGAATAAGTTACAAAATACACAAGTCAGAGCATCATCTCCTAAATGAGCCGAACGTTTCGATATATGAACGGCTAAAATAGCACAAAGTGTAAATTTTGTTAAGTTTTAAAAAAACAACAACGTATCGATAAATAAAAACCAGGAAAACAAAAATGTAAACTTTGAATCTATTCACAGTAAATAAATCTCTTAGTGGACAAAAATACGGTGTTCCTGTTTAAATCCGTTTATTAGCAGCAGATTGACGGGAGTTTAGTTTAGTGTGAAAACCACTTTAATAAATTCATAAATCCGTCTTTAAACTAGCTCAATAAACTTTCATCGTAAATCTCACAACTTTGACATTTGGCTGTTACTTCTGAGCAGAAGTGTTTTTTTCTGTTTCTTCGTCCCGGTTATGTAACGTGTGTTCTGGTTTCGTAACAACTCTGATCCGACCGGTTCTGTTGACTCTGACTCGGGTCACCAGGACCCGGGTTTATCTCTTCGCTCGCCTGCTTTCATCTGAATCATGTTTTTGATTTGAACTCAGGCTTTTGTGCTTTCTCTGATTTTTAAATCCATTTAATTTATTTATTCAATTTTCCAACTGAAATATTCAGAATAAACCAACGGACCGTGGACTCCAACTCTTCTTCTCTGGTTTTTCTCCGTCTGTAGGTGAGCGACAGAGGTGGTGGAGTCCCGTTCCGTAAGATCGAGAACCTTTTCAGCTACATGTACTCCACAGCTCCTGCTCCTCAGATAGGAGACCACTCCAGGACGCCGCTGGTAAGAAAACAAACATTCTGGATGTTGTTTTTATTTATTTGATGATTATTTTCATAATTTTGAAGGATAACCGTCAAAATCTGCGTCATCGATACAAAATTATACACAAGCTGACTATAAACAGGAACAGGAAGTAAAAACAAATCTATATAAACTGTGTTTTTTATTTTATAATTTAAAAAAATAAAAGCATTTAATCAACTTTATTTAAATATTTTCAGGTAACTAAACTATAAATCTTAATTAAATTGTAAAGTATATAATCCAAATTAGATTATTTAACTTCTTAATTGAAAAATATTTAAAATAATATAAATGAAATGCCTAATCTTTCTCTGCAGGCTGGTTTCGGCTACGGCCTCCCCATCTCTCGCCTCTACGCCAAATACTTCCAGGGCGACCTGCAGCTTTACTCCATGGAGGCCTTCGGCACGGACGCCGTCATCTACCTGAAGGTGAGCCGAAGGTGGAGGTGAAACCTGGTGACAGGTTTTAAACCCTTTAGCTCGCAGAACGCTGCGGGCCCAAAAGCTGCTGAAAAATGTTGAAGAAGCTGAAACTGAGTTCTTAAAATTAAAACAGGGAGAACAGTAGCTGAAATAAGATCAGACCCTGGCTAAAAAGGGCAAAACCTTTGCTAAAAGAGCACTAGCTAAAAGAACAGTAGCTAAGAGGCAGACCCTTAGCTAAAAGAACACCAGCTAAAAGAAGAACACTAGCTAAAAGAGGCAAATCTTTAGCTAAAAGAAGAACAGTAGCTAAAAGAGGCAGATCCTTAGCTAAAAGAACACCAGCTAAAAGAAGAACACTAGCTAAAAGAGGCAAATCTTTAGCTAAAAGAAGAACAGTAGCTAAGAGGCAGACCCTTAGTTAAAAGAACACCAGCTAAAAGAAGAACACTAGCTAAAAGAGGCAAATCTTTAGCTAAAAGAAGAACACTAGCTAAAAGAGGCAAATCTTTAGCTAAAAGAAGAACACTAGCTAAAAGAGGCAAATCTTTAGCTAAAAGAAGAACACTAGCTAAAAGAAGAACAGTAGCTAAAAGAAGAACAGTAGCTAAGAGGCAAACCCTTAGCTAAAAGAACATCAGCTAAAGAAGAACAGTAGCTAAAAGAGGCAGATCTTTAGCTAAAAGAACAACAGCTAAAAAAAGAACAGGAGCTAAAAGAGGCAGACCCTTAGCTATAAGAACACTAGCTAAAAGAATAACAGTTGCTAAAAGATGCAGACCCTTAGCTAAAAGTAGGGAAATGCTGCCAAAATGTCATAAAAAAGCAAAGCACTAATTCAAAGCTAAAAGTAACATAACGTTGGCTAAAAGTTGCTAAAAACTAAAAATAGAAGAACAGTAGCTAAACATATAAAATATAAAACAACTAGAACGTAACGAACAGAAGTATCAAAAAGCTAGTTAGAAGCTAAAATAATAAAATGCTTGTTTAAAACTTAAAGTTGCTAAAATTATCCTAACAAGACCAAACCAGCGTGTTTGCTGAAGCAGGTTTCGGAGAAGAATGAACCGAAGACGTTAGATGTTTTGTTGGGAAATCATTTGTAAATACAGTTAAATATTTTTCAAAGTCTAAAAGGAACAGCCGAAGTCTCCTGAATGAGCCGAACGTTTTGACGGACGTCTGTTTGTAAATCTGTTCGTTGCCCCCGCAGGCTCTGTCCACGGACTCCATCGAACGGCTGCCGGTCTACAACAAAACCGCCCTGAGGAACTACAAAATGAGCCACGAGGCCGACGACTGGTGCGTTCCCAGTAAAGAACCTCTGGACCTGCGAAACTTCAAGACGGCCCAGTGAGGGTCTCTGCGTGCACCGAACTGACGCTTCGCAGCTAAAAACAGAATTAAGTCCCTGCGGTCCCGCGACGTCTCCTGCAACCAGAGCAGGTTTCAGCCTGTCCCTTTCAGCTTGTGCCACCTTTCTTTTGGTTTTTAACAGACGCATGTTGGTTGGAGGAAGCAGCTCGACAGAGAGGGCGGAGTCATGTCATTAACGGGGGAGTGGGCGGAGTCAATGGAGGAGGCAGCGCCCAGCGTGTTACGGGCGTTTGAAGTAAATTAGAATCTGAGTGGACTCGTAAAGTGAAAAGAGGACGTAAAGCCCCGAGAAGGTCCGAGGTGTTCCACAAGCAGAACCAGATGTGCAGCCTGGCAGCAGCAAACCCACCCAAAGGCTCGGGCTGTTGGAATACTTGAACCGTTAATCTAAGATTTGCACCTTGTTCAATTTCTCTTGGTACTGTAAACTGTTTTTAAACATTTGAACAACTTCTGTTTTTGCATTTCTTTAATGTTTCTGCCAAACGGCTGACGGTGTTGTCGGCGTTCTGGACCAGGCTGATCGTAATCCTCCCGTGTTTTTGTGTATTTTTTTGTGTTAGGATTATAATCTAGAAACCGCAGCTCCGCATGGACCTGAGTTTTTACCCGCCAAGTGTTTTCCAGCCTTGTGGAGGCTGAGTTCACGTGTTATTAAGCTCAAGGAGGTGCTTAGTGGCTCAATACAGCCAGTGTCTGTTTTTATTTTTTACTCCGTGCCAAATGAGAACGTCTCGGGTCCAGATGTGTTCAGAACAGTTCGTTTGTCTACGTCTCGCAGATAAAGTTTTTTTTATAGCCACACTTTTGTTTCTGACTGAAAATATTGTAAATACTGTAAATAAAAAGAGAACTACCTGGAATCTGAGTGTTGTTTTTTGCTTGCAGGAATCCTGCCGTTTAGTTTCCCTGCATCTGGACTTTGTGTTGCCAGACGCTTCAAAACAAAACAACTTGCGGGAGTTTTGCTTTGCTTGCTCCTCTGAGGCGGGTCGTGGTTTTCCTGCCGTTTCTGGACCAGAGCCAAGTGAGGCAGAGGTTAGAAACGAAACGGCTGAGGCCGTGTCTTACGGCTGTTTAGCGTTCAGGGCATGTGAGGTTCACGCAGCCGAAGGCTAACCGCCTGAAACTGGGCTAATAATAGCTGAACCCTCTTGGCTCCTCCTGCCAAACGAGGCAGCAAACGTTTTTAAATTAGCTGTTACACGTTTGTTATTTTAACAGTCAAGTTTTGACCTGAAGGGACATTTTTAAAGTGGGAGTTGTGAGTAGTTAGTGTCTTACCTGCAGGAGAAACTGTTCAAAAGTGAATTTCTGTCATCTTTACTCAAACTCAAAGCTTTCGTAGCAAAATAATGTTTTACAAGTCATTTTTTAGACGATTTGATCAAGACGTTTTGATATTGTTACTATTTTTATACAGTAATTAACGTGATGTTTTAGGGTCAACAATTAACAGGCTTTAAGCCCAAATAAATTATAGTTTTGTCATTTTGTCCACAACAAATCAATTTGTTTTTATTCATGTGAACATCCACTCAGCACCGTGTGGTCCGACCAGACAGACCAGGCTCTCTTCATCTTAACCGACATCCCACCCTGTTGGACAAAACATTTCAATGACCATTTCCTATCTGGCAACCCTGACGTGTGTAGACCTCCAGTCCTCCTGGTCTGAATCCCAACAGCAACTTCATCGTTTGCTGTGGTGCAACAATATCTGAGCATCGCATGAGAGCGCACAGAACATTATTATAAGGCGGCGGGCGACATTCAGTCGAGGAACGCTGGGCCTTTAATTCTAACCAGTTCTGCAGCACTTCGTTTTTGTGTGTCTCCCAGTTCTTCTATTTGGGTTTAAGGACAGGAAACCAGTCCAAGTGTGCGTGTTTGGTCGGGGTAAACAGATCAGCTGTTGTTGGCCTGTTTGAAACCGACTCAGGATTCATTCGAAACAAATAAATCAGCAGGAGGCCGAAGAAAACTCCAGCTTGTATTTTGTACGATGATTTACTTCAGGGGTTCGTAAATACTTCAAGAAATAAGACCAGTAACTTCAGTTCGTGCAACATTTTTATTTTTACGTCAATGTTTCTAAATGTTTCTCACCGTGGAGATCCGGTACGTTTCAGCACTTAACGTGATCCACACTTTTTGTGCCATTTCTTGGCTTCAGGAATCAAAATGTTCAGCTTATTCAGAACTCTTCTGCTAGTTGTGCAGTTTATACTTTTTGAAACATTTAGCTGTTTCGGCCACGTTTTTCTCATTGAAAATGAACAGAGCTCTCATCCTTCCAGACTTTGTGCTGTTTGACATTTTACTGCTCATTTCAGCTTTTCTTCTGCTTCAGCTGTTTTTTTTAAGCTTCTTTCTGCTAATTTTAACTTCCTTATATTCATTTCAGTTTTTTTCTACTTTTGCGGTCCAGACTTTAGGCTCCTTTTAGGTTTTATTTCTGCTAATTTCAGCTTTTTTGTTCTTTTTTCCGGTTCTTCCTGCTAATTTCAGCTACATTTTAGGTATTTTTTTTTCAGGTATTCGTAACTCTTTATCTGTTTTTATTTGTCATTGTTGCTTAATTCCACGCTTTGCGCTTCTCTTTAATCATTTCAAATTTTTTATTCTCCTTTCAGCTTCTTTTCTGCTGATATCAGCTGTTTTTGGCTACTTTGGTGTAAATTTCAGCTTTATTTTCTCCTTATTTTCCTGCTTTCAGCAAACGTCAGCTGTTCAAATTCACCTGGCATCAGCAGTTTGACGATGAGACTTTTTCAGCCGAGTTTCAGCTCCTTCAGCAGCTTTCAGCAAACATCCTTCAGCAATGAGCATTTGCACTGCACTTTTGCAGGAAATGCATTTTCTCTGGTTATTTATGTCGTTTACTTGAAATATATCTGCCTGAACAAAAACTGCAGTCAGTCACTTTAAAATCAAAATTAAAATCACAAGAAAATTCCCGTGTTTTGAAAACTGAACGCGTTTTTATAATAATTAATATTAAATTACTCGTCAAATATAATGGCATCGTCTTGATTTAGTTACACACAATAAAATCTATTTTTATTTGAACAAAAACAACTTTCCCTCCAGTATTAATAAGCAAACCATAAAAGTTTGATTATAACTCATAATTAATAGTTTAAATAATTAGAACAAAATGATCTAAACATTTTTAAATTAAGACAAAAAAAAGTCAATAGGCAGTTAGTTTAGTTAGTTTAGTTAGTTTAGTTAGTTTAGTTAGTTTAGTTAGTTTAGTTAGTTTAGTTAGTTTAGCCTAATATTAAATGTTTCTGGTCCGTTTGCTGCAAATAAAACACAACTTGATAAATAAGCTTATTTATATACTTTATTTATTTTTTTCTCCCACTGTCACAAAAGAAAGTACAGCAAAGTATTTGCCTCTGTCTGTGTTTGTTAGCAAAATATCTCATGAACAACTGGGCAGATTTTAATGACTTAATTTCTGACTAACGTTTGGAGTCAACCACAGATTAACTTAATCTGATGTGAGTTGATAATCTGGGCAGTTATATTATTCTCAGGCTCCGTGTGTTTTTGTTGTTGTGCAGCTGCAAGGGTCATGCGGCTCCATGTTTTCCTGCTCCAGCAGACGAACAGCAGCTGATCTAAACCCGGCCTCCGAGCTGTTTACTCAAAGCCGAGCCAGCAGCTCTGCGTCCATCGAGGAGTGGAAAGAATCCAGTGGTGTCCTCCTCCTTATCACACAAAGGGACAGATTAACGTCCCGTAGCAACAGGGACGGAGGCCAGAGGACACCGTGCTCAACAGCACGTGGGCGTGTTGACGTGTGCTGCATTCCTGAGCCCGTGCAGGATGTTCACGTGACGACTCTGTGTGAGTTTAGTAACACGACACGGAGTTTGGTACCTGGAAATATGAGGAAAGTCTGATGAAAATAACTAAACATGCACTGAAACAAAATGATTAATGAGTGGAACACGAGCTAAAAGTTCAAATTAACAAACCAGACAAAGACAAAAGTCAAATCAAATGTTTAAAAGAAACAAAATCATAGAATGTAACTTAAAACTCAAAGTAGCTAAACTGTAGCTAAAAGATAAAGTCACAACATGGCTAAGCTAAAAATAGCTAAATAGTACTCAAAGCCAAATGTTGCAAATCAATAGCTAAACCTCTAAAATCTGAAAGAACCAGAACGGTAACTAAAGGCCAAATGTAGCAAACCTTAGCTTAAAGGTAAATGTGCTAAAATAGCTTTTAAAAGTTAGAAGTAGCAAAATAAACTTTAGCTAAGGTTAAAGTTGTAGTTAAATACTAAAAGCAAAAGAAAGCAAATATATCAAGTATGTAAAATTAGATATAAAATAGTACAAATTTCTAAAATATCTGTCTTCTTTTTAGCCATGTATTAGCTTCTTTTAGTTTTCAGCTATCATTTAGCTACTTTTAGCTTTTAGTCAGTCTTTTTATAGTTCACTTGATTGACTTTCCGCTAGACTTTTAGCTAGCCTTTTGCTGTTTTTAACTAGCATTTTGCTACTTTTTGCCCATCGCTTCTTGATAGCTTTAGCTTCCAGCTGCAGCTTAGCTTTTAGCTGTTAGCCAGCCTTTTTCTTTGTTTCCCAGGGCTTTATCATCGCATTATCTTCTGGAACTGATGAAGCATCAAAGGTGATTTTCTTTTTAGCCTGAAAACGTGTGGATGTGACATCGGAGGCGAACACCGTGCAGGTGAGCTGTTAGCCGACTTTAAGCTTAGTTTGAGAGAAATGTGAATACGAGACGATAAACGAGCGCCATGAATCTCAGAGTGACCTACAGCCGTCACTAATTTGATGTTGCTGGGCCTCCATCATCCTTACAGCTGTCAGACAGTTCGGCTGCACATCAGCTGAACCCTGACTCCACCAGAAGCCTTTTGTTTTTACCACAGACGTGCATTTTAATGCAGCTACAGGGTTTTCAGCTGCACTGTGGACAGTGAAGATTCTGCAGGAGCTCCAACTACTTCCTGCGCTTCCAGCAGTTATTTAAAAAAAAGAACTTTTAACCATTTTCCCCAGAAAAATGTGAATTATTAGAGCTTTGCTGCTCAGTTTGAAACTCCACTGTCGCGCTCTAGTGGTGAGTCTTCAAAGTCTGAGTGGCTCCATGAAACCAGGCTCAGCAGAACTTCCTGCATGTGAGATGTTCTGACCCATTTTGGAAACAAAAATACAATATGTAGATGTAATTAAAGTATCTCCCCCCCCAAAAAAAATTTAAAAATAAATAAACGTGAGAAAAATTTGGACATTTTTTCCAAGTCAAGTTGAATCTTTAAACAATTTTTAAATTGAAAATTTGCAACGCATTTTCCTACTAAAACCTCGTTTTTAAAGAAGTTGGGACAATGTGGGAAATAAAAACTCTTTTGTCGAAAAAAGCAATTCCCAAAACAACCAGGTGCAGATTTCATTAGATTTATTTACTAAGCTTTGGTCGTCAATCACAGAAGATCAATGCATTTACAAAACTTATCAACGCTTTCACTGAGGTTCTGACCCATTCTGACTCCCTGAACAGAAAAAAAAAAATCAGTTTAATAAAAAACATCCGGCCTCTGGTCCCTCCGTACCCTGTCCATCTTTAACAGAACCCAGCTGCAGAAGCAGGAGAAACCTCTGGAACCACGACACCAATCATATCAATCAGACGTTGAGGGTAATAAACATCTCAAGCTGACCATGTTGGTCACATGAAGACAGAGTAAAGATCGTCACATTTTAATTTAATTCACAATAACGGTAAAAGAAGAGTGCACAAATTACATCAAGTGAATTTATGGAGCAGGGTGAGTACAAATAATCCACATTCCCTGGTCAGCATTCACAACGGAACAGAAACGGTGATGACTGGTGAACTTTCGATCAACCAGAGCCCAGAGTAGTGCCCACTGAAAGACTCAACCTGGAAAAGTTCATTCAATGACGTGATGAGCCAGAGACCAGGAGATCTGCAGGGAAAACGAGAACGTCTCAGAAACCTCCTGACTGCCACTGCCAGGCTTTGAGGGAGGCTGCAGGAGAGCGGTGTTCAAGGGGACCATCAGGATCCACGAGACAGTGGAGCAGGCGCTGAGAAGCCAGGAGTCTGAGGAACTGTTTGTCTTACGGGCGTGGAGTTCAGGAGGTTCCGGGAAATATTTTACCCACTTCTTCCTTTCCAGATCGCAGGGGTCACTGGTGCCCATGTCCAGCCATCAATGTGCGAGAGGTGGGGGACACCTGGACAGGTCTCCAGTCCATCACAGGGACACGGAGACAAACAACCATTCTCTCTCTCTGTCTCCTAGGGACAATTTAGAGTCACCAGTCAGTCTAACGTGCATGTTTTTGGTCTGTGGGAGGAAACTGGAGTACCTGGAGAGAACATGCAAACTCCACCCAGAAAGATCCCAGGCGGGGATTTGAACCTGCAACCTTCTCACTGAGAGGCAGAAGATCTACTAACTGCGCCACCGTGCACACTCTCTGTTGACTACTTGCCTTTTTATAGCACTTTCTTATTCAGCAGCATGATGGCTCAGTGGTTAGCACTGTTGCCTCACAGCAAGAAGGTCCTGGGTTCAATCCCCGGTTGGACTTGGGTCTTTCTGGGTGGAGTTTGCATGTTCTCTCCGTGCATGCGTGGGGGTCATCTGGTTTCCTCCCACAGACCAAAAACATGCATGTTAGACTGACTTCAGGATCTATCTCTCTCTCTCTCTCTTGTTTGCAACAGACAACAGGTCTTTATTTTTTGGATAATCTGGACAGAACTGACTTTCTTTCAGATTCAGATGTAATAATCAAAAACGAGAAACTGCAAAGTATTTTTGTTAAAACACTTGTTGTTCCCAGCTGGAGTCAGTTGTTGCTCAGAAAATGATACTTTAGTGAACTTTATTTACTGATGTTATAAAACTGAAAGGCAGATGAAAGTTTTTTTTTCTTCCCCAAAGAAATATAAATAAAATAAGTTCTATGCGACAGTTTGAAGATTTTTTTTCATCAAATTTATATTTTGATTAAGTTATTACTTTTTGTTTGTTTCAGATTTCATGCCATCTCAGTTTACATTTTTAATATTTTCAGTTTTTTTTAATGAATTAAATAAAAAACAACTTTTGTCAAGAAATTAAGTTTTAATTTAAACAATAAACCTTCAGATTTAGACAAAAATGAAAGAAACTGCTGATAATCAATTTTTTTTTAATTATTTTCACTATTTATTTGATTTTTTACTCCTAAATTCTGAGTTTTCTGTCCCTTTGTCCTGATCTAAAAATAAAATTCCCCTTTTCTTTAATTATATTAGTTATTTATTTGATCCTAAAAATATGACAAATTAAAGTCTTCTTTCAGTTTGAATATTTTTTTATTTCCACTCATCTTCTGGTAACAGCTATGCTAAAGTTCAAGCCGTAATGAGGAAAAAGCAAAATTTAAATATTTTGAGTAATAGAAAATAAGTGTTATTAAAGCTGTAGACAAACATGTAAATAAAAATATCATAGAAATTGAAAATAGATCATCTTTGTAGATAAAAATATAACTTTAATCATAGTTTTGGCTAATTGTCTGGACCAGCAAATAGAATAATTTGACCAAGAGTGACTCTCAGCCACTACCACACCAAACTTCAGCACAATTTTGGCCAATTTTATTGATTTATAGCCCTTTTTGTGATACTTAAATCTGATTAGCTGTGGCAGCCATCTTAAATGGGGTTGACACCAAAACCTGATGAGCTGTAATGTCCACCCAGAGATTGATTTCTGAAGTTTATTTCAAATCTGTCCAGTGGTTCATGACATATTTTACCAACAGGCAGAGTTGACCTAAAGAAAGCTCTCAGAGGCTCATATTGTGCGTTGGGGCTCAGTCTCAGCTACTACCACACCATATTTTAATTTAATATATCCAAACCTGACTCAAGTTTGGCCATATTTTAAAAAGTTGACCTTCCTGGTGTTGGGAATTGCAGTTGCATCTGTTTAACACAAGATGGCGCGCTAACATCAGCTGATGGTAGACCAGCTGATCAAACTTTATTCTAAAACCTAAAGTTTAGGAAGGAACCTCAAGATTCAAGGATTTCCTCCCCAACACGCATTAAGCTTTATTCGTTTATTTCATTGCTATTCGGCTCCATTTTTTTTTTTCCTTTTATGGCATCAGAGGGCGCCATTAAGTTTAATAATATGCCGTTTTCTTTGCTTTTATTTACGGCGCCCCCGTCATTGCTGAAATATGCCAGAAAACCAGAGAAGCTGCGGTGATGTAGAAATATTTGCGATGCTTTTCAGCTGACTCGGGCTGACTGGGGTTGCCAGATAGAAAATCGCGACATGCTGTCTGGCTGATCGGATAAAACTTTTTTTAAAGTTATGTGGGTGTTCACGTAGTTAATTAGAGTTTTTACTGAATGGGAAAAAAACCCAAAAACTATCGTGTAGTTGGGATTAAAAAAAAAAATCCTCTAGGAACACTATCCTGCCTATTTAAGTTGTTTCTCAGCTCCAACACACCGGGTTCAATGATTTGATTATTTCCTCACGTTCTGGAGAAGTCAGTTAATCACCTATTCATTCAAACCAGGTGTATCAAACAATTAAAATATGCTGGATAGCCTTCCTCGATGACCAGTTGAAACCTTGAAACCTTCGTACAAACGCAATAATTATTGTGTATTTGGCAACACTGATGACCGGCGCCTCCTTATAGACTGGGCGGTGAAAAGGGCGGGGCTTCTGAACACATGCTTGGATCTGATTGGTGGAGAGCCGGTTCGGCGCAGACAGGACACAAACACGAAAGGAAACGGTCAGAGCTCGCGCACGGTGTGTGGCGGTGTAACGGGACCGGGACAGTTCGGATCGAAGAGGGAACTTTGGACATGAGGATATTTGTCGGGGGGGCATAAACTTTAATTCAAAACAGGAAAATAAGGTTTATCCCAGCTTTACTTCTTTTAAACACCGTTTATCATGAGTAAAGTTTGAAGGTGCCACGCGAGACAAGATGCGAACCGTGTTTTGAGCCGACCTTCATTTCTTTATTGGCACTTTAAGACAAGTTTTTTCCTTATTATTTTTCTTGGCGCTTAGATTAACAAGTAAACAAGATGGCAGAGCACGAAAGCCTGGAGTTTGGAAAGGCAGACTTTGTGCTTCTGGACAACGTGTCAATGGAGGAGTTTATGGCCAACTTAAAACTCAGGTAAGCCTCCGCCATTGCTCACCTTCCCTGAGCCCCTTCAGGTGATTTCTGAAGGACTTCCACTGAACGGATGGTGCCATTGAAACACATCCCTAACGTGCTGTGAGCACCTAGTGACGTCATTCAGCAGGTGTCTGGAAATGATCCAGGGGCGTAGCCAGAGAAAAGGTGGGTCACCAAAATGAACTCGGCCTGTAAATAAAATAAATGGAAACTGGAACAAAACGCGCAACACGACTGTGGCACAAACTTGTTAGTTCTCAAATTAAAACTTCACCAGCTTCTTTTTATAACGTCCATGTTAAAATGTCTTTTAAATGCAGTAAAGGTGTTGAAGAAGTTGAAGCTGAGCCATTAAAGTTAAGGCCCCGGTGAGTGCTGTTTGGAATAAAAGCTTAAATTGGCTAAATAAAAACTAACATTTGCAAAACAGTAGCCACAAGCTAAAATAATCAAAACAGTAGCCACAAGCTAAAATAAGCAAAATGGTAGCTACAAGCTAAAATAAAACGGCTACAAGCTAAAATAATCAAAACAGTAGCTACAAGCTGAAATAAGCAAAATGGTAGCTACAAGCTAAAATAAAACGGCTACAAGCTAAAATAATCAAAACAGTAGCTGCAAGCTAAAATAATCAAAACAGTAACTGCATTTTAATCTAATCAAAACAGTAGCTACAAGCTAAAATAATCAAAAGAGTAACTGCATTCTAATCTAATCAAAACAGTAGCTAAAAGCTAAAATAATCAAGAGTAGCTAAAAGCTAATATAATCAAGAGTAGCTAAAAGCTAAAATAATCAAAACAGTAGCTGCAAGCTAAAATAATCAAAACAGTAGCTGCAAGCTAAAATAATCAAATCAGTAGCTGCAAGCTAACATAATCAAAACAGTAGCTGCAAGCTAAAATAATCAAAACAGTAACTGCATTCTAATCTAATCAAAACAGTAGCTGCAAGCTAAAATAATCAAAAGAGTAACTGCATTCTAATCTAATCAAAACAGTAGCTACAAGCTAAAATAATCAAAAGAGTAGCTGCAAGCTATAATCAATCAGTAGCTACAAGCTAAAATAATCAAAACAGTAGCTGCAAGCTAAAATAATGAAAACAGTTGCTAAAAGTTAAAACTTAAGCTAGTATGCTGTAGTAGACCTGGACGTTTTTCAACAGTTTAATTAGCTCTCCATTTCAATGTGGGAAAATTGTAAATTAAATTGATTATTTTAAAAAAGTATAAAGGTTAAAAAAAACTAAACAACATTGCCGTGTTGTCCTCAAAGAGCTGAACGTTCTGATATATGTAAATGGTTAAAACTGTACATAACGCACTTCCAAACTATAAACTGATTAAAAACTTGGCACTCACACAAATATATAATTTTAAAGAGTATGAAAACTACATCAGGTAATCGTTGATGTTGATTTAAACTAAAGCAACTACTGGTACTTACAAAGTTATGAAGACTGGACAAAAAATGAGCAACGTACAGAACAATTTTCTCATTTTGATGGTAATTTTCCTTCAAAATGTTAAAATTTGTGAGCACCTCTGCCAACTATGACGTCTGTTTACCTAAGAAAACAGATCACAAGCGTCCATGTGTTTATTGCAAAGTCAGCTGTGTTTTGTTTACATTGAGCGTGGGCCCGCATTTCAGAATTGCTTTCCAAATATCCGGAAAACTACCGGAGTAAACTCTTTGAAAACTGCACCATTCAATATGGCACGACAGGTGACAGGTGGGGTTAGAAGAGCAGCGGGTGTTCGGTATTTATCAGTTTATTAGTTTGTGTCTGCTGGATCAGTCGGCGTGGTTAGAGCTGCGTTCGTCTGATCTGCAGCAGCAGTGCAGACTGTTTACAGTTTGGATGCTTGTTCTTTTTCATGTTTTCCGCTCGGAGCGGTAAATTATTTCAAAATGCTTCGACAGGCTCCACCCAAGCCCTGCAGACTTTCCTGTTTCTGTCACTATAGAGAGTGTGACGCATGTCGCCTGAATGAAGGGAGAGTGTTTGTTTCAGATGGGCTGCGGCGTGGAATCTGCCTCCCCTGCTCACCTCTGCCATCTGTGATGAAAGTGCAAACTGATCCCTGATGTCATGTAAGAGCTTTTAGAGTCTTTGTCAGCAGCGCTGGGCATTCAGCTGTGCCTCCTTTTTCACAAAGTCACGTTTGTTTTAATGAGGGCGGCACGGTGGCACAGTTTGTAGAGCTGCCGCCTCTCGGAAAGAAGGTCACCGGATTGAATCCCAGCCCAGGACCTTTCTGGGTGGAGTTTGCATGTTCTCTCCGTGCATGCGTGCGTTTTCTCCAGGTACTCTGGTTTCCTTTCAGATCAAAAACATGCATGTTAGGCTGATTGGTAACTCTAAATTGTGCCTAGGTGAGAGAGAGAGAGTGAATGGTTGTTTGTCTCGTGTGTCTCTATGTGTCCCTGTGATGGACTTGCGACCCGTCCAGGGTGTACCCCGCCCCTCGCACAGTGATTGCTGGACATGGGCACCAGCGACCCCCGTGACCCAAAATGGAATAAGCGGGTAAAGATAATGGATGGATGGATAGTCCCTCGCTACTTCGCGGTTCATTTATCGCAGACTCGCTCTATTGCTGTTTTTCAAAATAAGATTGGACATGACACAATTGGCTGATTGACGGATGAGCTGCACGATCGGCATGGAATTTTTATTTAAAATAAATTATTTTAAATAATTCCGCACCTCCTGCACCTTTGTGCAGCCCACACTGCAGGATAAACTTCCTGCTGCGGCTGATCAGCTGTTCACCGTACAGAGCGGGGACGTGGGCGTGGCCAAGAGCGCTTGCAGGTGGCTGAGAGCAGCGGAGGCAGGGAGCTGAAATCATGACGTTATGTGCTCTTTTAGAGTTTAGAAACATTGTTCATAATATTGCAAGAGCGTGGGAAGGGTTTAAAACACTTTAGCATGTATATATTTAAATAATAAAATAAACTACTACTTGTACTACTTCACGGTTTTTCACTTATCGTGGGTCTTCAGGGTACGGATGCCCTGTGATAAACGAAGGACTTCTGTATTTGACCAAATCATAGCTGTTTTGGCGTTGGCTACGATTAGCGGTGGCTAACTGACTCAGTAGCTCAGTCGATAAGTCACGGTGGCCATTTTGAATTGCGTCGACTCGTCTCCAAGAGTTAATCAGCCTTGTGCGGTCATAGATTGTTCTGAAAGCTTCAGTAAAATCCGTTGTCTTCGTGAGATATTTCACTAACGTGCAGAGTTGACTCCAGTAATTGTGTGTTTGTTGCGTACGCAGAGTATTTAATGCACCACTGGACAGATTTCCGTGAAACTATCAGAAAGCAGAACTTTTGGAGCCAAACAGCATCGAGATGACTGCAGTTCATTCTTAACTTACACAGAAATGGCTCTAAATTTGCTAATTTTACAGATCCTGAGCTAACGTTTGCTGCTGACACATAATTAATTTGTATTTAAATGATTTTGGTCTTAATGTGTGTAACTGAGAGTGAAGAGTGCCGGATGCACAAGTGAACCTGTGTCCAAATGACTGAGGTTCTGGTTAGCTGTTTTTACAGCCACGCTTGTTAAATTGGATCAGAGTGTGTGGTGTGAACAGTAGCTGTGGCAGCACCGAGCCTCGTTTACCCCCCCGCTCCCCTTCTTTTCTGTTTTCCCTCCAGCTACATGGCTCGGTCCGGAGGTGGCGTGTGAAGATTGTTATTTGTAGAGGGTGTGACCAGCCAGGAGCGCTTCCTTTCCCCTCTAGTCTCAGCGTGCGCACGCTCATGGAAGCAAGCACTGGTGTTTGAGTCGCAGCGAGCCGCTTACAGAAGGCCGTCTTCACCGTTCTCCAAAACAAGAGGGGCTGGAGCACATCTGCGCCGTGTGTTTTAGCTTCACAACAAATTCAGCTCACTTAACCCACGCATTGAGCTGCTGGGCCACGCGCTCCAGCAGCTTTACAGCTGTTCACTCTTTTATTTATTTTAGTTTAATTTGAAGTCGGTCAGAAAGAACTTGAGTTCAAGCAGCAGCTCGGCGAGTTTCTCTGGCCAACGGGGGATTTTTACTGTTATTAAAGACTCGGCATGCGGCGCTGCTGATCGCATCCCCCTGTGGCAGCAATCAGGGTGTAATTTAGAAAAGTGTGCTCCTATCCAGACACGGTTGTTCAAGCTGACTTCTACTTTGTTTTGACTGGAAGTTGAACCTTGCGGCCTGTTCCATGGAGCGCACCGTTCCCAAAATAGAAGCCCGGTCTTTTTGCGGAGATGCCTGGAAAGATAAAAGTTCAAATGCTTTTGGGGTCTTGGGAAATTTGTGAGCAGAAAAGACTTTTGTCCAAAAACAGTGTTTTATCCAAAAGACCTAAATTTACATCCTTAAACACATCCACCTCTTTACTGTTTCACAAATAAATTGTTAAAAACACAGAAGAAATAATGAAACTTTCCACACGGGCTTGTTTCCTCTCAGTCACACAGCGATACCATCACGGGGGTTAGCGGGGAGTTTATTGTCTTGACTAAGAACATTTAAATATGCAACGTGTTTGGGGCATTGAACCAGTTAGAAAACCATTTATGATTGCTCAACATGTGAGAAACAAGTTTAAACAAAAATTTCCAAAGTTAAATATTCAAAAACACACGGAATGACGTCAACTAGATTCTCACTCTGACTATTCTTTTTTTCTGTTGTGTTACAGAAAATAATATTTTGACCTAAAATATGAGCATGGACAATCATAGATCTCATTTTATTTACATTTAATATGTGCTGGGGTATCGGCTAATCCTGCACCAAATTTTATGTCAACATCTGTAAAATTCTCAGTAATATTCATTTTAGTGTTTAATTTGATTTTAAAGTCAGTTTTCTGTTGCAGCCAGGGGCGATTCTAGAATCTGACCTTAAGGGGTGCTTAGCCCCCAGTGTTGAAAATGGCTCTTGACTTGAATAACAGTGGCCACTGGCATCAGAAACATTTGCAATGTGGGGGGGACACAATAGTTGTTGGGGGCGGGGGTCTGGGGGGTTGTGCCCCAGTATATTTTGAATAAAATAGATGCCATTTCCTGCATTCTGGTGTATTCTAACTGGTTGTTAAACATCTATGTTTACCTCCACAAATAAACACATGATTCAATAATTATTTTAGAGAGCAACAAGGAGTAGCCTGACCAACAGCTCTCCTTGTGTGAATAAAGAATGCTCCGATTCTCTCATGCATCCTAACATCCCCCCTCCAACCCCGGTTGACAACTGCCAACAACTGTAATGTGGCGCACAATACAGACGCACTAGCTAAGATGCTACAGACGTAGCCCCTGCAGGTAAGGGGCATTTCACTTGGGGACAAATTGCTAACAAGCATACTGGATTGATTGACAGGTGGCATCAAGGATCCAACTCGTGCAAAACAAATTATAGATTTTACTGGTCCGTGTCATCATTTATTCCATATTTATTCAATATTTAATAATAATAATAATAATATAATTCAATATTTTGGTGAATCTAAGGTTTGAGAACGGAGTTTCTTTACAAAATCCTAATGATGATGATTAAGATTTTCAGGGGTGGCGAGTTAAAATTTAGGGGGTGCTTGAGCACCCCAACAAGAGAGGCTAAGATCACCACTGGTTGCAGCCATCTTGAATCTGGTTGACCTCAGATCAGTTGGAGATGTATCCGATGATCACGTTCTACAGGCTTTGTTAAAGTTTGTTTGGTGGTTCATGAGGTATTTTGCTAACAGGCCCAGGCAGAAACATTGTTGGTGGTGGGTGATGGAAGAAAATATGAGAAAGTTGCATGTTGAAGTTGCCTAAAGAGGAAAAAACAATTGAAGAAATGAAAAAGTTTGATGATTAAAAATGCAGAAAAATGAAAGCTCTGACTTAGTAAAAGTTCTCATCCTGTCAGACGTCTGAAATATCTTTTATAAGTCGGTGCTGTTTAGTTTCTCACCACAAAAACATTCCTTCAAGACGACTGTTTTCCCAAATAGACTTTCCTTTTCCCCCCTAACAAAACCAGTGCCTGATAAATCTGGGAACAGCCCTCTTTTATTTATTTATGTGCACATTAAAGGGCGTTGTTTATAGCAGCGCAGAGCCTTTACCTAAACAGTCTAAAACCAGATTAATCCATAATTTTTATAAATTTAGATTCATCAGTTGCTGCAGTGAGAGCCGTCGTTAACTGTGAAATACGTTGCTGGTGTTTTTATTCCTCCTGCGAGTCCACGTTGACCCTAAAGACTCCTGTTTTTGTGCTTCAAGAAGCTCTCCGAGTGATTTGACCTTTGAACCCGTCTGAGGAGTTATGGAGGACTTTGAGCAGGAAGTCTCTGATGTTGTGGAGCAGGAAAGCCTGGCATTTCCCTTTGCTTTGGTCCTTGCTTTTCATTGTTTCCTGGAGTCTCGTCCAGCTTGTCTTTTGTCTGGTTTCAAAACTGCGAGGGGTTTCACTTAACGTTGCACAGACACGTGGTTTGGTTATGTCTTGTTAACGGTTGGTTGACCTCAAAATGACCCTAAAAACAGTGGTTGTCCTGTTTTACCGCTGGTCTAAAGAGGTGTGGTGCAAAGAGAAACAAGGTAACTCTACCTCTATTTATCCTGCTGAATAAACAAAGCTGCTGGGAGATAAGTCCAAGCTTAAAGGTTACCTTCTTCTGTCAGATAAGGTGCAATAAATCAGCCCCTCTTTCCGTTTACGACCCTGACGTCAGGCACAGCAACTGAGTTCAGGGTTTGATCTCTTCTTTTTCTTTTTTATGATTTTGTTCAGTCCTGGCTAATTAAACCAAAGTCCGTTTGTAGAACGTATGTTTCTGATAAACCCTGCAGCAAAGATGAACGTGATGATGGTGTGCAGCTCACGCTTGGAGAACATTTCATCCCAGGCTGCTTATTCAAGTCTTTTCTCTCCTGGCTGCGGTCACTGACTGAAAATATTCATAATTTACAATGTGAAGCATGATGTAATCCAGAAAAATATACGTTTTATTTGTGAAAAAACAGCATTAACACTGAACACTGAATGACTTCTGAGATTAGCTGAAGGAGATGAACTTGAGTATCTAAAGCTAAAATAAGCAAAACGCAATCTAAAATCTAAATGGAGCAAAAAACTAGCGAAAAGTTGTAAAATGCTAGTTAAAAGTAGAAAATTGCTAGCTAGAAGCTAAAGGTAGCAAAAGGTTAGTAGCAAAAACGAGCCAGATGCAGAAAAGGGTAAGCTAAAAACTAAACATAGCATATGGTCGACTAAAATTAGCAGAAAGGTAGCTAAAATTTGCAACGCACTAGCTAAAAGCTAAAAATAGCAAAACATTGGTTAAACATATCAAAAAGTTGATAAAATGGTATACAGCAGTCCCTCACTTACCGTGGGGGTTATGTTCCACCCCTCCATGATGGGTGAATATCCACGAAGTAGGGACGTTGTCTGGATAGATAGATAGATAGATAGATAGATAGATAGATAGATAGATAGAT
>NC_056514.1:38388566-38415045 GCF_014905685.2 Nematolebias whitei | reverse complement strand
AGATAGATAGATAGATAGATAGATAGATAGATAGATAGATAGATAGAAATAAACAAGGATATGGCTTTATAATCTCTTCCCACACTCTTGCAATGTTCTTAACAATGTTCTAAACTCTAAATGCTCTAAAAGAGCACAGCAAAAGAGAGCAGACAGACTGATCAGTGGTGGACTGACCATCTGGAGCACCAGGACATTTCCCGGTGGCCTGGCCCGCTCAGTCAGTGTCGAGGGGCTGGACCAAAGGCTCGGTTTGTGTCGCGTTTTCTTCTTTTAAATAAACAATCCATGCTGCTCACTCAGGAATCAGAGCAGATGCTCCTCTGTGACAGAGAACCTCAGAAAGAGAAAAGAGGGGGCGGGATTGGGATCTGTCTTTCCACATCGCTACTGCTCAGGGAGATTCACTAAGGCACCTGAGTGAGCGACATGGATTGTTTATTTAAAATAAACAAGCGCGACTTGAACCGAGACTTTGGTTCAGCCCCTCGGCGATCACTGAGCAGGCCAGGCCACTGGGAATGTCACGGTGCTCCCCATGGCCAGTCTGTCACTCAACACAATTAGGCCTGTCACGATAAACAATAAATCAATTAATTGCATGATAAATGAAAATTATCAACCTCACTTTCATTTATCGGATTTATCTTTTCTTCGTATCTCTGTGTTTCCCCTAGATAACTTGCCATGGCGGGGCGCTCATCTCGTCCGTGATTTTTGTTCTGGGGGGGTGGAGGGGGGGGACGGAGACCCGTCCTAAGCTGCGCAGCGCGCTGTTTAAACCAAAAGTTTTAGACGGGGGTGGGGGACGCATCTCAGCCTGAACCGACAGGTTGTTGAGTTTTTGGCAGGGGAGAGACAGATGCACATCTGAGCCGTGCGCTGTTTGTACCGACAGTTTTCAAGTGGCGGGGGTGCGTTCAGCGTGAGGGTTCAACATGACAAAAGAGGCTGCCTTTAGCTTTTTAGCTAGTGCACCTGCATTACGAGCCGTTAGTTTGGCGTTACGTCAGTGCCGACAGGTGGTTGGGGGTGGGGCGTGGGGTTCAGTAGACGGGGCACTCGGTTCTGTTGACGGGGCGCCCCGCTTGTATAATGGTAGGGGAAACACTGTCTCTCTTTCTACTGAAGACACTGGATGACGAAAAGCTCAACTCCGGTGCTCTTCACTGACCCCTCTCTTTCTCTTGTCTCTTTAAAATCTGTTTTAACGGTCCAAAATTGCGCTTTTGGACCGTTAAAAGCAGCTAAGCTACGAGCTAAGCTAACAGGCCGATCTCGGGAAAACACCTCCGTCGTGTCGAAGTTTCAAAATTCACGGTTGAAACCCGTGCCTTCGTGTAAAAAGTAAGAAGCTGAGAACTTGTTTACTGATTTATTTATTTTTTTAATTTTAAAGCTTTGTGTGAAAAATGCTATGCTAAAGAGCTCAAACCACACCGAGCATCCGCCATTTTGAGAACCGAAGGGAGACAGCCCATGTCACGTCAAAGGGTCTCCCTCCTATTTTTCTTAGAGAGACACTGCTCGCTCCCTCACTATCCATCCTTCGGTTCAAACAGTCTTATACTGCCACCCAGTGATCAAATAAAGGTACTACACATAAAACAACTTACCGTGATTTCTTCTTAAATTTGACAATAATGACTAATTATTGTCAAATTTCAAACAATATTATCGTTTATCACAATAATTTCAGAGACAATTAATCGCCCAGTAAACTTTTTTTGTCGTGACAGGCCTAAGCACAACGCTCTGGTTGGTCGCTTTCCATCAATCAGCCACTCGTGCATCGTGTACTATCTTACATGAAAACTCACAGAACAGGGAGTCTGCGAATGTCGAACCGCGAAGTATCGAGGGACTACTGTACTGGTGTACGTACTAAAGAGCTGTCTAAGGTCAAGGTAGCAGAAGGATGACTAAAAACTAAAAACATCCCCAAGTAAGCAGAAGTTTTTAGACCGTAAAGAACGTCTGGGAATTATAATAATACAACAGGAAAACTGCACGTTTTTATCACAGACCAAGTCCTTGTGTCTGAAGAAGAGCCTCCTGACGGACTCACCGGAGTGAGAACTGCCTCGTAGACCCGCTCCGCTGCCATCCAGCAGTGAAAAGTCCAGCCTCACCACAAGAATGTCCTTACGAGCTGCTGTAATCTGAAACACATTACCGTCTCTGCATAAACAGGAGGCTGTTCCAGCGCAGCTCTGTTTTCTCTAAAATAGTTCCCCAGCTCCCAGCCGTCTCATTTGTGGACTGAGTTGGCAGGATCAGGTCTTCAGTACGGCCTTTCAGGACCAGTTTCTAGGGTTTTTCAACCTTTCGCTGGCTGCTGCCTTAGTTATCTCCTAAACCCCAGTTTCTTTTTGTGGTGGGATATACAATATGTAGAGTCAGACCTTCATAAATTTATTCATTTAGTTTTTTGTGTGAAGGTTTTTATAAACTTATTTTTTATTTCAGTGGTAGGCGTCGTTCATGCCTCGGGGTTAAGTGTTCAGTTAGCAAAGAAAGAACAACATGCGATGATTGTTGGACGATCTAGAAGGGCTGGAAGGATTTTTTTTGTTTTTAGCACTGAATTATATTTATTGAGTTCAATAAGAGGCTCTTCTGTGTTGCATAAATAAACTGACTCTGTTCAGTGTTTTTTTTTTTTAATTAAATATTAATTTCTGGCAGTTTTTCATGTGGAAGCATCTAAATTAGTTTAGTCTTTTTAAGAAAAGATGGAAAAAGAATCCCTTCTTAAATCATAAACACAATGTTGGTTCCTAATACGACGTGTTTTTCTTAAAGATTGGTTTTATTAATTTTGAATGCAGTGAATAGAGTTGTGACATGACCACTTTAACTTTGGTCCTGTTTGATTGTGCACGTTTGTGACTTCACTGAAGAAACGAATATGATCATCTTTTGTAACAGTTTAGCAAAACATTTACAAATCTGTTAAAGCTGATTTATGAAATACATTTACTTTAGTGTAAGTGTTTTAGTAGATATTTGTAGATATTCTCTCGTTTCATATTACTGTAAAAATGGACAAACTTTATGGTCTTCGTTTGGAAAATAAGACTTTTAAAACTTGGCTGAGAACAATAACTTTCAACAATCAAAGTTTTCAGGAGAGATCATATAAAATATTGATTTAAAGCAAAAGTCTTGAGACATAAAAGGTAGAATCATAAAAATATTGAACTCACAGCAGAAACCTATGAACAGCCAAATCGAGCTCCCAACATATTTTTATCCATCTTGACGTTTATTAAAGAAGGGCTGGGAAATGATCTTTTTACAGGACTGAGGTTCAGGCCATAAGAAATGCAAACGTTTGCTGTAAAGTTTTAAAACTTTTATTAAATATTATTCCAAATGAAACCGCCTTCATTGATGCTGCGATCCGCAGAATGAAGCCGTTTCACGCCGAGTTTAAAGTTGTCGGGCGTCGCATGTACATCGTCTGGCTCATGATTTAACAAGCGACCGCATCCTCTGTCTGCAACATTACACCTCGACAAAAACGCCCTGAAGCCCAAACACACACACACGGAGGACGTGCATGATCTAACAGCGCCTGACTAACCGAAGCACAGTCATTTTTTACCGCCATGTTTAGGAATCTAATGGTTTGTGTGACTCACATCACAGTGAGGTGTGCTGGTGCTTTTAAAGCATTGTGTCATTTGTTTGTGCACCTGTAGTGACTCCAGGCTGCTGAGGTCAGTCCCTGTTTTCCTTCAGTGCTGCATTGTTCTTTAGTCCACCTGTTGGACCTGCTGTGTCCTGATCCCGGGTCAGGGTGGGACAGCGTCTTCACTTTCAGCACGTCACTTTACAGCTTCAGTGTCTGTTCTCACAATATGATGCATGAGGGACGGGCGTTTTACGCAAAAACACTCTGCAAATCCATCAGCAGTTAAATTATTCAGTTTTTCTTTTAAAGAATTGAATGTTGTGGTTCGTGCTGTAGAGGGTGTGGTGGACAGCGATGGTGGACCTGGAAGAGAAAGGTCAACCACCTGATCTGCAGCAGTTTTTACACAACTCCCGTTTCCAGCAGAACCAAAACATCCTGTGGGATGATGGGCCCTCATAAATCAGACAGAGTCAGAGCGAGGCTTCAGAATGTCATGGAAGTCAACACAATGTCCTGTTTAGGATAAATATGTCCATCTTGGCTAAATATTTCATGGACATTATTAAAGTGATATAGATGTACATTCATTTAACAGGTTAGCTTTGGAATGAACACCATTTAAAATGTCAGCTGCATTTGATTGACGGAAACGTAGTATCTCACTAGACTGCAAGTCCTGGCGACTTGGAGTCTCTAGAATTCATTCAGTTTATTTAAATGGCACCAAGTCACAACAGAAGTTGTCTCAGGACACTGAACAGAAACATTCACATACATTAAAAAACAATTAGTAAAAGTTCTCCATCTAAAGAAGCAGCAGATTGTGTTGAATCTTCACTTCATCACCGTCTCCCATCCTGAGCAAGCACAAAGGCGACAGTGGAAAGGAAAAACTCTTTTGTAACAAGAAGAAACCTCCAGCAGAACCAGTCGCAAGACGAGCGGCCATCTGCTCCAACCGGCTGGTTTGAGAGGACAGGAAGGAGAAACGGACACAGAACGACAGGTCCAGGTGAACTTTCTATAGGAGGAAAGACAAAATAACACAAGATAGAAATGATAAATACAAACAGGAAGAGTAGAGCAGGTAAAGACGGCAGCAGAGAGAGGACATGTGGTCAGTTTGTCCTCCAGCAGTCTAAAGGCTCCCACAGACTTGGGCGGTCCTCAGTCCACGCAGAAACTGTGCGCACTGTCCGCAGACGGTTGAGACTTCATACTCGAGCATCCACCCTGAGCGGCTGCCGCCCAGCTCCGCAGGCAAAGGGCGTTTTTACCTTCTGGACAAATTCAGTTCACTGATTGGTCATTTGCTGACACACCTACTGGATCGATGGATGGGTCACCAAAAAATAAATAAAAAAAGAGAGCTGGCAGCAAGTGGCAGCGGTGTTCTGTTTATATGTTGTTAATAAAAAGTTCTTAAAAAAATAAACGGAGAGCGCTGGTCCTGCAGCCCACACATCAGACCAGCCCAACAGGAAATCTCCAGACCCTCCCGCAGCCACGCTGGACCTGAGTTTAATTCACTTGTGACAAATTCCTTCATTTCTCATCATTTCAGTCATGACGTCAACGGACGAGGAAGCGATCACTGCCTCTTGGCAAAAAAACTAAAGAAAAGGCCATTAAACCAGACCAGGGATGATGAAGGGGAATCGAATACATTGGTGTCTCATACAAAACGGTCTGTTGCCGGGCAGTTTATTGTTCGACAACGAGTACGCGGTCGTAAAAATTGAGCTTTGCATGGACATGCCCTGCGGGCGTCCGCTTCAAGTCTAATCCGGTACACGCGGACTTCTGCAAACTGAGGTCCTCCTGAGTCTGTGGGAGCTTTAACTATAACTAAGGGATAGCTCAAGAAACCCAAGCCAACCCTAACTATAGGATTTATCGAAAAGGAAAAACTTCAGCCTAATTTTACAAGTAGACAATGTGTCGGCTTCACGGACAGAAACTGGAACTTGGTTCCAGAAGAGGAGCCTGAGAACTGAAAGATCTTCCTCCCATTCTGCTTTTGGAAACTCTAGGAACCACAAGTAAACCTGCAGTCTGACAGCAACGTGCTCTGTTAAGAAAATTTGTAACGATAAGATCTGTAATATAAGATGGAGCTAGGTTGTTGAGAGCATAAGACAGAATGTCTTGTGTCTCATTTGACATGTCCAGGTCTAAACTCCACATCGTTAAATTAAAATTATTAAAAAACTGGTCTGAATCTGCTTCTCTTCACTTCCAAAGTGTATTTCAGTTGAGTAAGTGTTGAGCGTGGGGGTAGATGCCAAGGTTGGTACAAAGCAGGCAGAATGTGGGCACCGAAATAATGTGCACGACCAAGAATACGAGCCGTGCACATGAAAATGATCAGTGCTTTAAAAACTGGATTCACAACACACTGGTCACAAACACTCAAACTACAGCAAATGTCTATTTTCTCACGAGTCCAGTTTTGAGTCACCAACTAGACTCCAAGAGTCACAACCCAGGGAGATACTGCCCTCAGCAAACACCAAAAAAATATCTAACTTGTTGTGGTAGTAGCTGAGAGTCATGCCCATCACATATTTTTAGCACCAACAGATTTTTGTTGAACTTTAAACGTTGAAAGAGGCGAGCCATTTGCATTCTTTTTAGTTCCAAAGTTCAGGAATGTGCGCTGACCTTCATCTCTGCTTCAAGGTAAACCGACAGCCACTAATCACAGTAAGTTTAGTTTTAGTTGTGTCTGAATAACAAGCACACTGGAGACTGAAAACATGGGCTGGGTTGAGCGTTTAAACCAGATTAAACACATTTACAGTTCTTGTTGCTGGAAAAACCTCAGGTAGCAGAAAACCCAACTCCCTTAATGCAGGTAGGAGAGCGATGTGGGTCTGTGGGAGGGTGGATGTGTTGATGGGTTCCGACTCCTACAGACGACTTGAGTTCTGCTGTTGAGCACTAAGCGGGCTTAACAAAGAAAGCAGCACAAAATCCCCTGATGCAGAGTCCAGATGTCTGCAGACCGTGGAGAAGCCTCTGTCGCACTTGAGATGAGCGAACAGCAACGCTCTGGTGGGTTTCCAAAATGAAACTGCGTCTTCCTCGATAGATTTCAGCACCTCGGCTTTTATTACGCACTGCGGTCAGTCGCTGTCCTCAGGAACTGTTGAAGTGAGGATTACACGCCCATAACTTCTCTTTAGCTTTTTTGTATTTTCATCAAACTGTTTTGCACTTGTTTATCTGATTCATAGGGCAGACATTTAGCATAAACACTGATCATGTACGAACTCGTTTTGTCTGTAATATTTCCTTTTCGTGTTTTTTCTTCTTCTACAACATTCATACCTGCAGGCATTGGGTAATTGTCTGTCTCTGAAAAACAGGATGGTTTTCTGTCCTAAAGATTACAGGCCTAGTTTGAAAATTAGTGTTTTTGTCTTAACAAATAGTTTTGAGGTAATACTTGTTTGTAACAGTCAGACATGGTGTAGAGCAGTGGTTTCCAAACTTTTCAGGTTCTGATCCACAACAAGACTCACAACCACGACTGTCACTGGCCTAATGACTTGTCCCTTTGTATATTTTAAAACAATTATAAAAATATACCAACAGCGTTTGACCCCTTGTGATGGCTGCTTTGATGTTCTAGATGAGGGAACCAGTACGTAGAGGCAGAAGCTGAGGTACTACTAAAATCCATCACTTCCAGTTTTTTTGTTGTAATTTAGACAACGCGTCATCAGATGGATGACGTGTCCAACAGGATATGAACAGTTTGTGTTTATCCGAATACACAACACATTTTACTCTGATTACTCCAAATATGACCCCATTCTGGTTAAGGGAGTCAAAGAAAGATGATTACATAAAAAACACCTTTTAAGTTTGTAGTTATACCCCTGGGTACAAATTTCTCTTGTATGAAGCACAAAAAATGGAATTCCATTTGTTGTGAAAACTGAGTTTTAGACCTTCATCACACTATTAATATACATTATCAGTAAAAATCAATGCATAAGAAATGGTGAAACCAGAAAATGTTTGCATATTTACTTAAAAAAGCCAAAGTTTGAGGAACAAAATAGTTAAAAATGTAAGTCTAAACTCTGTTGATTCAGTCAGTTTTTAAAATAGCGTTTGCAGACTGAATGAATGGAAACAAACCATCTGTTGCTTTATAATGTTTCAGTCTGGATTTTCTCTTTACAGCTGTTCAGATAAGCTTGGAATAACTCTGCTGTTACTCTAAACACGAGCAGCGACGTGATAAAAGTGGAACAGTCTCAGATTATCTCCCTGCTCTTCATAATTCCTACAGTGACCCTAAACACGGCGATCTCGCACAAAAGGATAACACGTGCAAACTGAGCGCACGCTATTGTGTGCCACAGATTCTACCTTTTATAGGACACAGTTTAGAAATACACTTCTTAAAATCTAGATCATAGATCTTCATCACATACCCGTTCTGCGTTTTACAGGTTGATTCCAAAAGCAAAAGATGTCCGGTTATTTTCAGAAGAGCTAAATGTAAGACTACCTGGCTCCACAAGATTAAAACAATTAATCATGTTTATAAGTAAACAAAAGCACCACAAAGCAAAATGAGTTTACGGTCTCCTTGAACTGATCGATCAGCGTTACGTCCAGTCTTGAACACGTCTTCTTCTTCTTACATTTCTCAGCTTAGTGGAAGACGACCTTTTTAAACTACAAAATGACAACCACAGCATCTAAAGGAAGACATTTTGAAAGTTAAACAAAAATTCAGTTAAGCCTATAAACATAAGGAAGTGGCTGTCAGGGAATTTAGAAGGTTTATGGATGTTTTTTAACAGCTATGGCTGAGAATGTTAACTGCCCATGAACCACGTGTTTGAGTTAGCAGAGTTCTTAGAGAGGGCTGAACGAGGAGCTGATTTGATCCTGCATATGTGCTGTGTGGCCGAGGTCATCTGCCTCTGAGCCGAGAGCTGATAAGTGTATAAAAACAATTCTCGCACGCTGCCCGGTGCAGATTCTTGTGACTGGGCTCCATGCACGTAGACCTTTTATATGTCTGTGTAACCTGTGGGGAAAGTCTGCCCTTGCAAGTAAAACCGGTTAAAAATCTTCTCGTGTCCTCAAGTGTGGCTTCTTTGAGTAAGTAAGATGAATAGAGGATATTTTTATCCAACAGTGGCAACGGGGAACGTTTCCTCCAGGGTGTTTGAAAGGAGGCTCTAAGGTTGTTTTCACACCTGATAGTCTGGTAGACTCGGTTCGGTTGGGGACCAATATTCATAATATTTTGTTTACGTTTCAGCTGGTGCGTTTGCATTCGCACTGCACTGTGCAGTCGAGCCAACCTGTTCGAACCAACCTGTTCCCCCGCTCGCCTGTGGGGGCGCTGCACCAAGAACTAGTGAAAGAAACGACACAAAAACCTCTGAAGAAGACACTTCTTCTTCTGGAAATAAAAACAAAAATGGAGTGGCGTCAAATTTTACCAGTTTTTTATGAGTTCGTTTTTGTCATTTTTCAACTATGGACTCGGCATGAGCGGAAGATGAGGCAGAAGACCATGGAGAATGTTGTTTTTCACACAAGGCAGCTGACCTTGCCCTGCATTGTAGTCCACTTCCTGCTTGCGGAGCGGTGCCCGGTCTGCTTGCATTCACACTGCACTCGAACCGTGCTAGAGTTTTCTTCTACCGGACCGAGACCTAGGTTTTAGACCGGGCCAGAGTTCGCCTTTTTGGTTCCGTGACAGAGTTTGATAGCGTGTTTACGCCTCCCCAAACGAACCGGACTTCCTAGGCAAATGGGCTAGAGTTCGGGACAACGGGGCTGGTGTGAATGCACCCTAATTGTCAATCCTTGGTTTTAGGAGGACAAGGAGTATGACTGTCATCCTGGTTGTAAGACAGTGGACCAGATTCTCACTCTTGCAGAGTTGAGGGTCATGGGAGTTTGACTATCAGGTCTAGACGTTAAATGGATCTGATGAAGACTTGAAGCAGTTATCTGAGGGATTCCTTGGAAGTTTCTGCAGGCGTATGAGGGTATCTGAGGGTGCATTCACACCAGCCCTGTTTAGTCTGCTTTAATCAAACTCTAGTCCGTTTGCCTAGAAAGTCCGGTTCGTATGGGGAGTTGTGAATGCGCAATCAAACTCTGATGCGGACCAAAAAGTGAACTCTGGTCCGCCTGAATACCTAGGTCTCAGTCCGGTTGAAGTGAATTCTAGTGCTGTTCGAATGTAGTGTGAATGCAAGCAAACCGATGACCGCTCCAAACGCAGGAAGTGGACTACAGCACAGGGCAAACAAACGTGCATTTCTCATACCTCATACGGAGCCTTGTCAGCTGCCTTATGTGTAAAAACAACATTCTCCATGGTCTTCTGCCTCATCTTCCATTCATGCGGAGTCCATTATTGAAAAATGACAAAACAGAAATCCTTAAACCACTCAAATTTGATGCCACTCCAGTTTAGTTTTTATTTCCAGAAGTAAGTTGTGCTCAGTGTCTTCTTCAGAGGTTTTTGTGTCGTCTCCTTCAGTAGTTCTTGGTGCAGCGCCACCACAGGCGAGGGGGGGGGGGGGGACAGGTTGGCTGGACTGACTCAGTGCTGTGTGAATGCAAACCACACCAGCTGAAAATGTAAACAAATGTTCTTAATTTTGGTCCTCAATCGAACAGAGTCTATCGGACTATCGGGCGTGAAAACGACCCGAGTCACTTTGAAGGGCTATCCAGTCCTTGAGCTGTGGCCACATTCTCAGCACTCGTTACTGGCATGGGTTGGATCCACCATGGCTGTCTCTTGTCTCCATCATGTTTGTAGTGTTCATGGACAAGATCTCAAAATGGTCACAGAGAAGAGTGTCTGATTTGGAAACCTCCAAGTCGTTCTATGCTCGTTAAGAATTTTGTGACTCTATTGGCATCTTCTGGCCGTGACCCTCAGTGTGCTCACAGGCGAGTGTGAAGGGCGTGTTACTCCAGTCATTCAGGGAGAAGAAAAAGCTGAGCCCAAAGGCAAAGCTCTCCATTTACAGGATCATATATGTTCCAAACCTCATGTATGATTGTAAGACATAAGAACAAGATCTCGATCCCTACAAGCATCTGAAATGAGCTTCTGCTGTGGAGTGGTCAGGCTCAGCCTTAAAGAAAAGGTGAGGAGCTCAGTCAGGGGTGGGGAACTCTGAGTAGAGGTCACCACTCCTTTGTATTCAATGAGTCAGTTAAGTTGCTGCTGGCATCTGATTAGGATGCCTCCTGGGCACTTTCCTCTGGTGGTTTTCTGGGCAAGTCACACTGAGGGGAGACCCAGAATTTGCCGGAGGGATTCTACATCGTCCCTGATCTGGGAATGCCTTGGGATCCCCCAGGAGGATCTGGAGAGGGAGATCTGGAGTTTCCTCCTGGACCAGTTGTCTGGGTGACCCAACCACAGATGAGCAGCAGAAAATAGATGAGTTGACTGATTTTTTTAAAATTAAAAGCTACTTCTTGAAACCAATAACCGCCACAGGATCCTAATAAAACCAGATTAAAACAATTGTTCTGAGAACGTAATCCAGTTCACCAAAAGACCGAATCAAGCTTTTGTTTGAGTTTATACAAACGGATTAGCACACTTGGGTTATTATTAATATTAGATCCATCCTCGTTCTGAAAGTGTTTTTTGTTCCACGACATTATTCCAGTCACATTCGAGGAGATGGAGACGTGTTGGTGAGAAAATGTTCAGCTTCTCTTGTGCTCCTCACCGAGTTGACCATAAAATGGACCCACCCAAACAAGACTGGAGACGGTGGTTGTGTTCAGCGTTCCCCTGTAATTCTGAGGGGAGGGTGACGTGTGCGTTTACTTTCTGTCCTCCAGCTTGTGTCGGCAGTATCTGGGTGTCGCTATTTTTAGGGCAGACAGTTCCCTGGATAGATTAAAACACCGCACGTATTGTTTTTTTTTAAATCTTTTTTGTGGTTAAATCTTTGAGGTCTTTTTAACAGTTTCTGTGCACGTTATCTGAATTCTCTGACTTTCCATTTTTCTGTTCAAAATGTAAAATTCTGGTGATAAAACGTTGTACCTGCTGCGTTTTTATCGAATAAACAAAATATTCACAGTATACCAGAGGGAAACCACTGTGACTTGTTTAGGCTCCAGCTGCCGCACCCATTATGTTCCAAGTTAATAATAACTTCCTGATTCACTAGATTATATCTAGTTTAGCAGCTGCGTTTTATTTCATTCATTTACTTTTTACATGTTAATCATCCAGATGTTTCCAGCAGGGATGGGTCAGAACTGGAGGCAAGCATAATGAATGCTTTCCCTAAAACAAACAAAGACATGATGATACAATAAACTACACACCGTTTTTACCCAGTTTATTTTGAATCGTCTCCGACCCAGAAATGCTGGATCTTGTTAGTGTTTAGTTTTTGTCGTTTCAGTTTTAGTTTGCAGACGCAGGACAAAGTAGGATTTTGTGTTTTTAATGCTGTGCAGCTTCAGGGACTGGAGATCACAACCAGTCTGTGCTGGCTGTTCTTCTCTGACCTCCAGATTTAAATTCTTTCCACTTTAAATGAAAAGGATTTTGTTGTTTCTTACGTATTCACTGTTTGTAATTGTTTGCTCTCAGTCGATGCTGAAAGGGCGTCTTTTATTAACGTTCTGTTTACTGACTGTGCTGCTCCACCAACTTTGCTCCTTTCAGTTTTCACTCCTTTGGAGGAGGATTTCCAGTTAAGAGCTCCAGCACCTGCACAACTGTTAAAAAATGAACAAAACTTTAGGTCAGGCTGCAACAACCAGTTGGATTTAGGTTCGTTCATCTATCAGTTAGTGATGAAAATGACCTGAGATCATGTAAGAAGACATTTAAATGCACTGCTGCTCCGTCCCTCAGCTTTACAAACATGAATTTATTGGTGTGAAATGTTAAACTGTTGGTAACAAGTGTTGTTCTGTAAACAAACATGTCACGACACCTCAGGTCAGAGCTTTACGTTTAGACTCTCAGAAATGACTGAAATTACTTGGGATTATTGGGAGTTTTGGCCGATATGGCAACATGTTAAAACTTATTTGGCCGATAACCGATACCAGTACAGATGTTTTTTCCTAGACCTACTGACCGAGACTACACAGCTTTCTCTGCTATTTAATTAAAATACATTATTCTACACGGTCTTTGTCAGTTTAGGCTGCTACCAAATGCAGATGCCAGAAAGGGGGCTGAAAATAATGTAACACGTCAACTTGGATGATGTTTAATGTCAAATTTATTCATGACATTTACTCTCTAACACAATGACAACACTCGAACAGTGCAAGTTTGTACATTTTCACAAATCTAAACTCAAACCTGTTCACAAGCGACAAAAGCGCATAAGTAGTGCATTAATGGATATACTGTGACAGTTTCTTAAATTACAAATTAACTTAAAACAGAAGCCTTGTATAGGTGAGTTATTTTGATGGAATGACCGATATTTAACTTTATTGCTAATATTGACTGATACATGCCGATAATATTGTGCATCCCTAGAAATTACCGTATTTTTCACCGTACATGTCGCACCGCCCTAAAAGTCGCATCAGTCCATATATATCTAATAATAAAGTAGAAAAATTCATAAATACGTTGCGTTGCCATATAAGTAGCATCTATTATGCGTCACAGCTGATAACCCAGAAATGTGGGTCGGTGTTGTGCCAAAAATTGATTGGCTGCCAAATGGCGGCTGTGGGAGCGTGCACGAGAGGACTTTAACAGGAATTTAACAAGATCAACACTTAAAAACAATTATTTGTTTGCTCGACTTTATAGCAAAGATGTGTCTCAGTTGAACTTTTACTTATAAATGCAATTTAAATCAGCTTCATTTCTTCGGGGCGGTGCAGCAAAATGAAGCTGATTTGACAGTTGCTCCGGGTGTGCTGGACGAAGGTGGCTTGTATGGCAAGCCGATTGTGTCATTAGTAGCCACGTTTACCTATTACATGACAACAGCATGCCATACTACTGGAGTGCCATCTAGTGGCTGAAAATGGTAGTGTTCAATATTTTCAGTCAAAATGAATGAAAACGGTCATATCTCAGCCAAAAACTGGTTTATAAATATGGAAAAAAATTCATAAATACGTCACTTCAGCGTATAAGTCGCAGGGCATGTAAATTATGAAAAACCCTGCGACTTATAGGCTGAAAAATACGGTACTCTATTTTTTCTCAGCAGGGACTGTTTTCAACCATAGTGGAACGCAACATCGTGTTTTTATGCAGCAAAACCGCAGAAGAATAGAAGTGTTTAAGTACACCCCTAGAGGTTAAAGCTGGTTGCCATTTTCAAAACGTAAAGCTAAATGCTACATGCTAACAGTGGACAAACTCCTCCCAGTTTCCACAGAACAGAAGTGCTCTGGTTTACGGGAATAATCAGATCAATAAATGGATAAGAAGCTGCAGGAGGTGGTCAGTGTCAGCGAACCAAATCAGTTGACTCTGAGATCAATAATTCATTTTCATGACTTGATCTTAAAGTTTTGTTTTTTAGACGAAACGCCGCTCATCCGGTCATTTGTTGCCTCAGAATATTTTAATCATGTTGCGGGCATCACAATAGATTCTTGTTCGTTCTGTTTGAGGAACAAACGTTTTGAACTGTTTGAATCCGTCCGTCAGCTCATACTGGATCCAGTTTGTACGGTTTTATGAAAAAAAAATAAAATAAATAAAAGCTTTCTCTGTGGTCTGTTTGATCCTCTTGTTTCCTGACGGGAGAGGAAATCACTCGACTGCAGTTTAAAGCTACTTTCCCTCAGCTGGACACAGACAGATGAAAGGAACATTAGTCCTGCTTTTTGGACTGAAGTTCAGTCAAACATCTTTGAGCTTCTGTGGAAACGTTGGAGTCACTGAATATTAAAGTAACCGTCTCTCAGCTGTGACAGCAGCTTATTTAAATAAATAAATGCCGGTTCTGGGAGTCAAAGTTCTTTAATCTCCGTCTCGTGTCGTTTAAATCCTCCTAAATGAAAGTGGAGCAGATGGATCTCCATCTCCGTTACATTTGAGGACAAACATTATTCACGTATATAAACTCAGAGGAATTGATGTCGCTCATGGATTTTTCTGATCGCGTGTCTCGTTGTGGGACGGTTGCTTTGTTTGTCCTGCAGAACGTGTCATATTTTACTTTTAGGTGAGAGAATGTGAACCACGATGATTCTTCCAGCAGAAAAAATACACCTTTGCCTGAATTTAGTCTTTATTTTATCCACTGTTCTTCCCTTTTGAGTTGATTCCACCCAGGTCTTCGTGAGCTCACTTGTTGAAGTATTCATATCTGTTTGGGTTTGTCGGAACGCCTGTTAGACATCATTTATGGGATTTTTAAAAAAATTACAAATTTAATGTAACTTCCCAAATATATTTTACCATCTTTTTCCACAAATGATATGCTTTATGTAGAATCCCAGTAAATAGATTAAATTCAGTTCAATTCAAAATATTTTATTAATCCCAGAGGGAGATTAAATGTTGTCGTAGCTCATCATCCTGGTTTCATTCAAGAGTTGCTGATAGCTGTGGGCAGGAAGGAGGTCCTGCAGCGAATCTGAAGAATCTGGCCACAGATACTGATCCGTCCACCCGGATCCAGCTTGCTGTCGGATCCGGCGGGCCTCTCGGTCCTCCTGGGCAGCAGGACTGCCTGAATGCCAGGTGGTCACTCCTCCCAGCAGACTGCCGAGCTCCTCGTCACCACGGACAGACACCGGGGGATGATCCAGGTCCTCCTGTTGTCACGAGCCAAGTTTCCCACTAGCTCCTGGATGTTGGCGATCAGGTACTCGAGCACCGCCACCGGGTTGACGGGAGTTCATCCATGGCACCTCCTTTTCAACTCATTTGGGATTTGGGACTGTAGTTGAGATATTTGAGCTTTTGAGATGTCAATCAGCTGCTCCTGGTTGTTAAAAACAAACAAAAACAAACAAAAAACACCTTGTTGCCATGGTTACGCATCATAACACATGCCCAAAAGTAACGCGGTTTCAGTAAAAATCCTTCCAGCTGCACAGCAGCCGATATCAGATGAAATAATCATTTGGAAAAAAGTGATTTACATCCAGAAAAAAGAGGAATGAAAGTTTTTAAAAGCAATAAATCCAAATGAGAGTAACAGAGCTGCTTCAACATGGAGCCACACCGAGCGGCGCAATTCTGGAACTAGATATGCTCCATTTTAAATTTATATACTTTATTTATGGCCGAAGTGATAGAGTTTAGTGAAAATAAACATTTTGTTGTGTTGTGTAAAAAAAAAATCTCAGTTCAGATATTGTAATCAATAATAAATTATGTTTTTATGCACAGGAGATGAAACTTTTAAAAACCTTTTATCACGGCCTGGCAGCAGTATCTGAACATTGAGCACAACATGGAGCGAGCGCTTCATAACAAACAAAAGAAGAAGCTGAGATTTAATAAAAAGCTAACAATAATACAAACATTTTCTGTTAAATGATAGTAAATGTAGCTGGATGTTATAAATGTTCCAAAAGTTTTCAGAAAATCAAGTGTTTTTGGATGTAAAAATCATACATTTAGATTCCAAACTGTACATTTTCACTGTGGCGTGTCACTTCCTGTCTGTGCGTACAGTTTTAAGCTCCTCCCATCATGTCAAGCAGTCCACCACGAACTGTCGTATGTGCAAGTGGGCAGCTCGCTGTCCCGGTCCATGCCGGGGGGAGACGGCGGGCCGTCCTCGGACAAAGACCTCCGATTGACACCGACACAATGGAGCAGGCACACAGCAGCCTCCTGACCGAGGAGATAAACGACACAATCGCTCTTTTTCTGCTGCCACTGGAAGGAAGAGCCGTCGTGTTGCTGCGTCACCACGTCACGTTTCTGTTAACGTATCAGGATACAGCTGTAAATATACACAGAATACATATTTAATCCTTATTTCTCACTATCTTAAAGTATTTTGATCGGGGGACTCCAGCAGCTTCTGGCTCTAATAGATCTGTGGATGTTAGTGTAGTAGTAAACGTCAAACCTGCTGAGGTTTGCAGAATTTGGTAACGACGTCAAATAGCTGTCAAAATATGGAATTAAAAAAGTTTTATTTAAAATTTTACGCTTCAAATAGAATTTTTAGATTAGGGGTGCGCCGATAAATCGGCCCAAATTTCCTTAATTTTGGGAAATCGGTCGATACTTGAACGAGAAACCGATTTTTTTTTGTTGTTGTTTTAACAACAATTGTCTAAACTTCATTTATATTTCAGAGCACTACCTGATGGCCAGTTAAAACAAAGTTGTGTCGTTTCTAGGATATTGTTCAAGGGTATGTTTTTCATTAAGATTGAAAATTGAAGGTGCATTGTGACCTTAGAACACCTGACGGTGTCGCTTATAAAACTAAATCTGCATCGGCAGGTCAGACTTTTTAGAAATCGGTGATCGGCCAGAAAACTGCAATCGGTGCGCCTCTTTTCTAAACTATTAAATGATCGCATAGCTCCAGCGTTTTCCTTAACGCTCTCGGCCGCTCGGTTGCATCCCCAAAATAGCCTCTTCTGTCGACTCTCGTCCTCGGAGCTTTTAGTTGCCGTTTCTTTTCAAGAGAAGAAGAAAGAACTTCACCTTTTCTCCTTCAACCCGACGCCTCTAATTCCACCGGAGTCTCTACCTCCGAGAACTATTTGAACATCCGAGGTGAACGCATTCATAATTATTGGCAACAAAACCCTACTCTGCCCATTTCACTCATTTATTACAAACTATGCACCAAACGTTTGGCAGTAAATGATGTTTGATGGTTATTTTTATCAAACATGATACACAAATGGAAAAAAACTAATAAAAAAATGCTGAAATGTCTCTTATGTTAACAACTGATGGCTTAAAAAGTATCTTTACAACCTGTTTAATTTTTTAATACAATTTTCTTTCACTTGTCCTCAGTTTGTATGATTTCTTTAACGATCGTCCCCTGTTGTCACCAGGGCTCTCTTGTAAATGAGTCTGGAGATTAATCTATAAATAAAGGTTGAATGAATCACAGCTTTGATTAAATCCAACGTTGCCTTGAAAACGAATTTAAGTCACGGCTAACTGAACTTTTGTCAGACGTTTACATAGTGTGGACTAAAGGTTGTTGCTTCTACGTCCAACATCCTCGCGTGGTCCCACCTGGTCCAGGACACATGGACTCATGACGTGGTGCTAGTTTGTGCACAAGTTTATTTACTGATCCGACCACGCACGGATGAGCTAACCCAAGCCAGTCCAAGTATATTACAAGTTTCTGTTCTGTTTCTCACTTGTTTTTTTTTAATTATTATTTTGTTTCTACGACCAAAAGCTCATTAAAAGATTAAAAGGCTCTGCGATGGACAATCTGTCAACGGTCTCGGTCGTAACGTTCAACTTCATTATCAAAGATCTGCATCTTTTTAACCTCGACTCAGCGTTTTATTCAGGGAACAAGTTCCTCCCGTCCTGGCACGTCTTCAGACAGTCGTGAATGTGGAGTTGTTTTTATCTGGCAGCTCTTCAAAACTTCAACCTCACAAACTTTACACACCTAATAAAAGAGTGTGTTGGATTAAAAATAAAAAACTTCAGAAGAAAGATGCTGTTCTTTTTCTGGGGATGACGGCGGGGCTCGCAGAGGAAGGAAGTGGGTCTGAAGGCCTCATGCAGAGAATCAGAAATAAAAAGCTCGTCACTGAGAGAAGTTAGAGGCACAGACTGAATCTGGAAATGTATAAATATATAAATATATATGATCTCAACAGGATGCTGCAGATGCAGTGGAAAGAACTGGGTGGAGGAGTTGATTTAATGAGCTCAGTGAAGTGTTAAATTACTTAAATGTGACCGGACTGTAAAAGAAAAAGATTTTTATATTTTATATAAAGCATCCATTACTTCCAGCGTAGAATAAACCTACTAGATCTAGTAATTTCTGAATGATGTATTGACCGTAACTAAAACCACTTTCACTCCCTTTAATTAATTTGTTGTTTTTGTTTTATTTTCTTGTTAAAAAAAACATTAAAACTGATCCTCTACAATGTTAATTGTGTTAAATATATTTATAAATGTCAATAAAAAAAAGCATTGGTTCAAGTAAATCTTCTAAACTGCAGCAGGAGCACAACTCCCCGAAGTTTTTTGGTGTTGGTGCCGGTTGCTCGGGATACGGGTTCGCTCAGGTGCGTCGAGTTGTGTCATGTGGAAACACAAAAACAATCAGCACCTGTTAACGAGCAGAACATCCGGAGAGCGTTCACTGCGCTTCACTTCTTCCACAGTTTATGTTGCAGCTTTATTCCAAATGTTATTAAATTCATCCTTTTCCTCAAAATCTACGCACGCCACCCCGTTATGACACGAGCTCAGATTATTTAGTGGCAGTATTTTATTTGGTGCATTTGAAAAGATATCTACACTCGTATGAACATGTGTTTTAGTTCCTGTATTATTGGCAGGAGTGGCATTTGCAGGTTTGATTTTTCTTCCAGTATTCGACGACCACAACTTCCTGTCCCGTCTAATGTTCCCCCACCTCCAGCGCCCTGAGCAGAAGACGTCACATGGATTTGTTTTGTTCTTTCCTCCGTGGTTAATTAATATATTTAATTTAGCGCAGGAGGTGTCCAACTGTTTGACAGCACAGGAAGCATTTTAGAAAGCGCTGAACTCAGATTATGGTCTAGGACAGTTGGGACTTCAAAAAGTTCACTCGCCTCAAGTCCTGCAGCTGAAACCCTGGAATGACCGAGAGGCTTCAGGTGTGGAGACGTGCTGCTGATCTTTATGTACTGCTGATCTTTACATTCCTCCGTCGGTCCAGTGAGCAACAGTTTGACAGTAAAGATGAGCTCACCCTGACCATAGTTTACGCTTTATAATCCTTTCAAAATAAACTACAAAAGGAAGAAATGGACGCTTCCTGGAGTTTTTCAAGAGGGGTTTGTTGGTGAGCGTTAAAGAAAATCTCCGACAGGCTTCAGATTTGTCCATTTTAACGATTCTTCAAATATTCAAAACCGCCCATCTTGAATTATTGCTTTATTGAGCTGCAGGTTTTCTCGATTGTAAATGAACATTTAATCCTGCCGGTGAGATTAACGGTTTATTTTTCTGTGTGGTTTGAAAGACGGCCGCAGTTTAACGCGGTTATCTTTAGTGTTGCTGAGGCGGTATCAGACTGCTGCAGGAAAATCTGAACCCGTTACTGGTAATATATAACGACTCTTTACTTTGATTTATTCAGTTTTTAATGAAATGCTGTCCCGGATTATTTAGTCTGGATAACTTCTGTGACTGCTTGTGTAGATTGCTCTAGTTTTTTATTGCCTGCTGCCAGAGCAGTAAAAGGCAAATCATGACACACTGGCTGGATTAAAATGGAAATCTCAGAAAGTAATTACTGTCTGTGCGTTTACAACTGTCCTTTTAAAGTCAACCTGATTCAAGATGGCTGCCACGGCTAATTAACCTTAGCTAACACAAACTCGCTTAATTTCCCAGATTCTAAAGTGGAATTAGTGGAGTCAACCTTAACGCCTATTTTAAGTGGTAACAAATTGTACAGCTTGACTTAAATTTTACTATTTTTCATCCGTATTATGTTTTCAGGGGATTTTTAATTCAAAACATTGTGTTTTTGCACAAAACAAATAAAAAAAAGACCAGAATCACAAAGATTAAAGGTTAAATTATATATTTCTTTATGACTATTTAAAGCAATTTATTGTCTTTTGAACATGTCAAGGTTTTACGCCTTAAGATTTATTTCTTTTTTTTCCTGATAAGTTAAAATATTTAATATGTTGTTTCTCACAGATGTAAAAATGTTTCAAAGGATTGTGCGTTTGTGCTAATGGTATAAAAAACCATAAACCCTGGAGCTGTTCCTTTTGTGTGTAGCACCTTGCCAGTAAATCACCTGTGTGTGTTTTAGGTTTGAGAAGGGGAGGATCTACTCGTACATCGGAGAGGTGGTGGTGTCCGTTAACCCTTACCGTGCCATGAACATCTACGGCCGCGACACCATCGAGCGGTACAAGGGCCGCGAGCTGTACGAGAGTCCGCCCCACCTCTTCGCCATCGCAGACGCTGCTTACAAAGCCATGAAGAGGAGGAACAAAGACACCTGTATCGTCATCTCAGGTAACATGGGAAGCCCCCCGAGCAGAAAAGATAACGGTCAAAGAACGAGAAGATGTTCCCTCTCCTTTACCTTTAGATTTTCTTTCAAGTTTTCCAAAATAAATGTTATTTGCTCATGGGCTGTGTGGCAGCGTGAAGACTAAAAGCAGACTGAAGCACCACCCGGTGGTCAGAACAGGAACCGAGACCCTCTAAATCCTGAAATCATGTCACGTCCTGCAAGAGTGACGCTTTGAGTATTTTGTCCTGCACAGATTAAAACCAAGAAACCGTTGCTTTGATTCAGTAAAAGCAGCAGTTTGGGTCTGGGGGGCGCTGGCGTCCGACTTTTGAAAAGCCACAATCGTAAACGAGTCATTGGCCAGAAAACTTGAAACGTTTCAACGTAACCGCTTGTGGTCTGGCAGCTTCGCTTGCGAGGCACACGAACCACACCAGGACTATCGGTGCAGTAAATTTTATGGTTGTCTTTCTGTTTCATTGCAGGGGAAAGTGGTGCAGGAAAGACCGAGGCCAGCAAGTACATAATGCAATACATCGCTGCTATTACCAACCCCAATCAGAGGGCTGAGGTTGAAAGGTGAGCTGCTGCCACTCACACAAAGAGGGAGGACATTTTTATTGTCCTGCTGGACTCGAATAAACCACGAATTTCCTCAAAGACTGGGTTTAAATACTTTTATTTACACTTTGTAATAATAATCCTGCCGTCAGGGCTTAAATAATCCTTTTTAAAGTGCTGCCATCACTTGTAATCTAACACTCTTAGATGATTATGGGATGTAGTTACAGCTCAGGAAAGTGTCATCGTCTCATGTAACTGAGCAGCTGTGTGTTTTAATCTAGAGCAACAGGTTATTGCATCTTATTACAGGTCGCTCTTGTTAAAGGGGCTCAATGGGAACTAACCTGTATGAATAAATGTCTAATAATAATATTACAGAACACTTTTTTTTACAGAGTTGTTCATCTAAATAGCTCAGGGGGCCACACTTAATGAAAGCAAAGAGCTCAGGGGCCGGACACCCATCACTTATTGTCATTAAGTAAGTTTGTTTTACGGTTTAAAGTCTAGTTTTATTTAAAAATGAACCCATTGGTGCGCTGAACACAGATCACCCAACGGCCTGATTTGGCCCCCGGGCCACCAGTTGAATGGCTCTGCTTTATTATATTCTGCGGTGCAATTAACCCCGATGGATAAAAAGCAAAAAACAGGAGATGAACTTTATGAAAAGTAGAATTATTGTGGGTGAGATGAGGATCAGTTGATCCCAGTAAAGACTGCAAGGATTTGAACTGGAGAGTGAGATTGTATAAATGCGTAGGTCTCGATGTACTTTTAGTATCCATGTTGCAGGAAAATGCACAGAACACGCTGGATTTTTAAAACATGATCATTTAAAAGGCTCACTTTTGTTTAACTTCTGTTTTGTCTGAAATGAAAAACGATCATTTTAAAAACTTGAGAAAATTCAATACGCTTGTAAAACCTGTTAACACAATAATTTATAAACCCGAGCAATATTTTGTTCACGTTTTATTAGTAAAACAGCAGATTATGTAAAGTTTTTATTAAGGGTTGATGCAAAGGATTTTGCTCTTCACTAAACCGTTTTCATCCAAATCAGATTTTGGAAATTAACCAAAAACTCAAAAATAAAAAAGTCTGATTACGTTCTGTGACATCAATGTGTTTCCATACGTCACATGTTGGAGCCATGTTCTTTTATTCACTGTTTTAAAGACTCTTTTTGTGTTTTTCGTCACGTTGGACTGAGAGAATATCTGTGATGCTCGTTCTGTAGCTCGGCTCCAAAGTGCAAATCCCTGATTTCAACCAGTGAACGTGGACCGAGTCGCCGTTTCTGATTCAGGTGGAAACTTGTGCTCGTTCGGGGACGTTCTGTTCGCTGTGGCAGCCACTATCAGCTGTTTTTATTCTTTTTGTCCTCCTCCGGGTGGAAACGTACACGACGTGGCTCTTGTTAATGTCATTTTCTCGTTCATTTCTCAGAAGAACGTTGACTTTTAATGCGGAAGGAGCCGTTCGTATCAGCCGTGTGTTCATTTGTCTCTTGTCTGTTGTGTGCGCGCCATGACGTTAATAACAATAAATATTCTATTTGTGGCTTTTTATATCGACTCTGAATAGTTCACGTCCACGCTCATGTTAAAAATTAATTATAGTAATAAATAAGTTAAAACTGAGGTAGGCAGCCACATGTAAGACGATCACCAACAATATTTCCCTTTTTATATATTTTTACTGATCTAAAATACTTTAATATTCAAAGTTTTGGTGAAGATTCTTCGATTTAAGTGAAAATAATCTAATATTAAGTTTGGTCATTGTCCAGCCAAGAAGTTTAACTTGGATCTCGTTTCTACAGTGGTCACTCTCTACTTCACGGTTCGTGTATCGTGGACTCGCTCTATCACGGTTTTTCAAAATAAAATTGGACATGACACACTTGGCTGATGGATGGACGAGCCGCACGATCGGCATGGGATTTTTATTTAAAAGAAATTATTTTAAATTATTTAGCACCTGCTGCACATCTGCGCAGCCCACGTGGCAGGATAAACTTCCTGCTGCAGCTGATCAGCTGTTCTCCGAGCAGAGCGGAGAAGTGGGCGTGGCCAAGAGCGCTTGCAGGTGACAAAGAGCAGAGGAGGCAGGGAGCTGCAATCATGACATGCTGTGCTCTCTTAGAGCGTTTAGAAACATTGTTTAGAATATTGCAAGAGTGTGGGGAGAATATATTTATATATATATACTAAAATAGACTACTACTTACTACGTCGTGGTTTTTCACTTAGCGCGGGTCTTCAGGGTACGGATCCTCTGTGATAAAGAGGGACTACTGTAAAATAAGCAAAATAAGAAAAAGTAACATCATTTTATACTATTAAACGCGTGAACTCAGATGCAGTATGTTACAGATACTTGAAACAAAACATCAGATTCTGGAGACTGTAAAAAGAAGGTCTTGTAGTTCTTCATGTGTGCACGTTCGATTAAATCTTGGTCTCGGCAGCGTAAAGCAACGAGTCGAGTTATTTGCTAACTTGGTGGAGCTCTGATTTATTTAATTTATTATTTCCGTCTTTCTGTTGCTCCACAGAGTGAAAAACACGCTGCTAAAATCCAACTGCGTCCTGGAAGCCTTCGGAAACGCCAAAACCAACCGCAACGACAACTCCAGCCGCTTCGGCAAGTACATGGACATCAACTTCGACTTCAAGGGGGACCCCATCGGGGGCCACATCAACAACTACCTGCTGGAGAAGGTGAGGTGGACAATAAAACTACTACAAACACCACCCTTGTTATTTATCGTTTGACATGTCATTTTGTATAATTGTTTTGTTTTATGCGACTTGTTCCAGGAATCCTGAGAAACATGACACGCATTTGATCCGTGATCCTTTTAAGGTCACCGTTCTGAGCAGGAAACTAAAACGATCCTTTGTTCCTTCTTTCCTCGTTTTCCAAACAGTCCAGGGTCATTTTCCAGCAGGAAGGCGAGCGGAGCTTTCATTCATTCTACCAGGTGAGTCCACGCACATCTGCGCACCTGTGCGATTTGCCTACCACCTTGCTTCTTGTTTGGAAAAGGTGTTTTAGACGCGTGGCGTTGCCACGGACACGTGCATGTTTACGCACAACTTTAAACATGTAGCAATGGCTTAAATGATTTTCAGTGCGTTTACACACATTCTGCGATCATCAGCTGCAGTTCATCGCAGATGAAAATGATGCAGGTAAACTCTGATTTCTGTGGACTCCACCTCGATGACGAGCCGCCGCGTTACGAGTCATAAACTCTTTGGATCCCGTGTAACACGAGGTTCCAGCTTGTTCTGGGTGGGACAGTTTTTCAGGTTATTCCCACAGGTGCTTTAAAAATTTGGGATCATGATGATTTTTTTTTAAACGTGCGTCATCTTCAGACTGTTAAACCGGAACATTTCAGGAAATGATCACCCGACAGAAGTGATGTGCTTTAATAAAGATGTCCTGTGTTTTTCACCGTCAGCTGCTCAGAGGAGCTCCGGATTCCCTCTTACGTTCTCTTCACATCCAAAAAGAACCAACGGCCTTCAACTTCATCAAAGTTGGAGGACAGACTAAGGTATAAAGCTTCGCATTCATCTCTCGTGGTATTCTTTACAACCTTGCATTTTAATGGATTTTTCATTAATTTATAAGGAGTAATTATAAAAGAAATCCTTCAGATAATGAAGTTCAATAAGAAAATGGTTGTAAATGTTTTTTTTAAGAACATATCTAAAAACTGGTGTCTTTGGTAGAGCTACAGCAGTTACAGCATCAAGTCTCTTCAGGTCCATCTCCACAGACCTGGTCCATCCAACCACTGGAGAGTTTGTCCGTTCGTGTTTAAGCTACTGCACCTCCTTCAGGTTGGACTGGTGCTGCTGGAGTCCAACAATCTTTAAATCAAACCAGATTCTCAGTTGGACTGAGGTCTGGTCTTTAGACTCCAGGATGCAACTGGTTCTCACTGGAGTGTTGCTGCTGGAAGGTGGACCTCTGTCCCAGGCTCAGATCTCTGAAGACGCTAAGTTCTTGTTTCTTTTCTTTCCTTTAACTCTGATCAGTTTATCAGTTCCTGCAGATTAAGAAAAACATCCCCACAGCATGGTGCTGCCACCACCGTGCTTCACTGTAGAGATGATCTTCTCAGTATGATGAGATGGGTTATATTTGATGGCCTACTTTTATTTTCTCCATAGGACCAAACCAAGATATTTAAAGCAATCGAAGGGTTGCGTAGAAATTTAGAAAATATTAATTAAAGACAAATCTGACAAACTTTTTTTAGGCTTTTTCTTGTTGAAGCAGAGTTATCAAAATATCTTTAATACTCATAAGACGTACTCTAAACTGGCTCTTTTGACAATATGTTTGTTAGCTCAAATATACGGGAATAAAAGTTTGTTTTTTGGACTCTTTAAGGTTCAGTCCAGTTCTGGAAACACAACAACTTTAAAAAGTTTTAGCCTATTTTAATCCAAACATTTTTATGAATTTATTTAAGAAGCTTACTTCCTTACATTTCATTGATACAATGTAGGTTTTCATAAATTTATTCAAAAGCCGTCTTCTTTTCAGTTAAGAATATTGGGGACTGGATGGAGATTGTCCAAGGTCCCACTTTTGGCCCTCGGGCCATATGTTGCCCAGGTCTGGTCTAACCTGACCACAGCACCTTCTTCTACTTGTTGGCGGAAGAAAGTCTTAACAGTCCAGCTTTTTCTTTTTCTTTTAATAAAAGTCTGTTTTTCTTCCACTCTTCCATGAAGCCCAGCTCTTTGCAGCTTTTAGTGGGCCTACCAGTCCTTCCAGCCCTTGTGGAAAGTTTGCTGTAGTGACATCATCTTTTCATTTCCTAAGAACAGATTAAAGGAACTCTGTGGGATGTTCAGGGTTTATCTGTTCTTCTGCAAAACTTTGTGTCTGACTGTGTACGGAGCTCCTTTGTCTTCATGATGTCTCTTGCTCAGTAATAGCCTACTTAGAGATGTTGAGCTGCAATTGTTGTAGATCAGCAGGTGTAGATCAACAGGTGTAGATCAGCAGGTGTAGATCAGCAGGTGTAGATCAGCAGGTGTAGATC
>NC_056514.1:38388311-38388556 GCF_014905685.2 Nematolebias whitei | reverse complement strand
AGATCAGCAGGTGTAGATCAGCAGGTGTAGATCAGCAGGTGTAGATCAGCAGGTGTAGATCAGCAGGTGTAGATCAGCAGGTGTAGATCAGCGAGTATAGATCAATTCAGTCTTAAATTACCCTCAGACAGGTCTCATTTGACTTTTCAGTGGCGTCTGAAGGTAATGATTGGAGATAGTACACAGCAAGGTGGTTGAACACACACACACACACACACACACACACACACACACACACACACACA
>NC_056514.1:38372806-38387431 GCF_014905685.2 Nematolebias whitei | reverse complement strand
TAGCTCCATCCATCCATCCATCCATCCATCCATCCATCCATCCATCCATCCATCCATCCATCCATCCCATCATCTTTACCCACTTCTTCCTTTTTGGGTTGTGGGGGTCATTGGTGTCCATATCCAGCAGTCACCGTTCAAGAGGCGGGGTACACCCTGGACAGGTCTCCAGTCCATCACAGGGACGTATAGAGACAAACGAGACATCCAACCATTCACTCTCTCACTCACACCTGTAGGGACAGTTTAAATGAACTGTACTTATGTAGCACCTTTCTGTCCAATCAAGATACTGGGAGCACTTTACAACACCATCAGTGCCCTCATTTACCTCCACACACGTTCCTACAGCACTCTACTGCATCTCTACAAAGCTGATGTGAACAAATCAAACTCAGCCACAGCTGCCTCACAAATAGTTACCAATCAGCCTAACATGCATGTTTTTGGTCTGTGTGAGGAAACTGGAGTACCTGGAGAAAACCCACACATGCACAGAGAGAACATGCAGAAAGGTCCCCAGTCAGGATTCGATCCGGCAACCTGCTCGTTAAATTTGGTTACACATTGATTAACACAAGTAGGCTCACAGAAACCAAACAAATCTCACATTTGGAGATCAAATATGAAGAGTGGCATTTATAGGAATAAGCTCAGCGGTGCTGCACTCCGGCTGTGGTTCTTAGAAAGGTATTTTGACGCAGAGCTGTGCTGCACGTCACCATCTTTGCATGAACTTAATGAGTTGGAACAAAACCTAAGGACCAGTTGACAGAAACAAATGACCCAACATCATGGAACACAATACAAACAGCTGAGGTGCTGGTTTTCTGCTCCGTGAGTTCAAGCCACTCGTGTTTTTGTGACAGCAGGGCACCTTTGTTTAGTTCACTCTGTGATTTAATTGTTGCAAAAAAAACATCGTGATCCATTTTTCTTCTGCACTTTTTTTTGGTATCGTTCTCGTTCCACAATTTTTGATCTATTTCAACAAATCATAAATCAAAACGTTCAGCTCTTTCAGGACAACCCTGCCGTGACTTTTGGTATTGGTGCAACTTTAGCTTGTTGAAATATTTAGCCTTTTTTTTCTTATAGAAAATGAATTGAGCTCATTTTACATCCTTCAAATCTGTAGATCTGTTTACCTTTTACTTCTTCTTTCACATTTTCTTCTGCTTCAGATTCTTTCAGCTTCCTTCTGCAAATTTTAACTTTTTTTCAGCTAATTTCAGCTGTTTTGTTTCAGCTGTTTTGTGCTCCTTTCAGATTCTTTCTACTAACTAAAACGATTTTAGTACTTCTAACTTTTTCCTTCTAATTTTAGCTTATGCTCCTTTCAGCCAATTTCTGCAATTTTCAGCTTTTTTTCTGCTATTTCAGCTACTATTTAGCTGTTTCTATGCTAATTTTAAACCTTTTTCAGCTAATCCCACTTTTTTGCACTCAAATTTTTTCAGCCTAATTCAGCAAAAACATGCTCTCTTTACATCCTTCTGGTAATTTAAGCTTCTTTCTGCGATTTTAGCTACTTTTCTGCTGTTGTGCTAATTTCAGCTTTTTTCAGGTAATTTCCACTTGTTGGTGCTCATTTCTGCTTCTTTCAGCCTAATTGGGCAAAATTGTGTTCTCTCCACTTCCTTCTGCTAAATTTAAGCTTCTTTCTGCAGTTTCAGCTACTTTTCAGTTATTTGTGCAAAAATCAGCCTTTTTATTTGGCAAATTTCCTAATTTTTGTGCTAATTTCTCTTTATTTAAAGTTCAGGAAATGTGTTTTTTCTGCTAATTTAGGCTTGTTCTTTCATTTCTGCTACATTTCATCATGTTTTAGCTAATTCCAGCTGTTTTTCAGCAAGTTCTTCAGCATTCACTGCATTTTTGCAGGAATGCAGTTTTTTTAGTTAACTGTTGAACTTGATATCCTGCCTGCAATAACTAAAAGACGATGGAGGAAAGTTCCTGGTTGAGACTAAATCACACTTTCTTTTTATGCTTTTATTTGTCTTAAGCATTTTTCTCTCTCTCCAGTCTTCCATCAACGATGGCGCCGAGTTCAAAGCTGTGGCCGATGCCATGAAAGTGATCGGTTTCACAGGAGACGAGATTCAAACTGTTTACAAGATCCTGGCCACCATCCTACACCTGGTAAAACCAGTTAAACCCAAGTCCTGCTCTGTTCTTACACCAGCTGTGGCCTGGTCTGGAAACACTGTTTAAACTGGTCTTACTTGTCAGCAGAGACGAGCTGAAGCACCGTGTTTCAAATATTACCTACATATTGTGTGGATCGTGAGAGCAGACAACGGTTTCAGTTTCTTTTTTCTTTCTGACCAGTTTCTAACAATTACCAGAAAATGTCCTTTAAACATTTACTTCCATGATTCTTATCAAATGGTGTTTTTTTTCCTTCTTCTGCTTTTCTTTAGTAAATGTCTGTTAAAGGAGTAAAGGTCTTATTGAGGTTACCTACGAAATTACAGGAAAAGCACCGGCTTAGCACGGTGCGCTTTATTATTATTTTTTATTTTTTTCACCTCCTGAACCTCCAGTTTATAATTGTCATATTTTTAGTGGTAATATATGAAACTCGTAAAATGTTAGATTCAGCAGGAGATTATTTAAAAAAAAGAAAACCCATGATTCGTAATTCTTTGTCTATAAATAATACACTAAAGGAAAAAAATGGCTACATAAAAAATCCAATTTTTTACGATTCAGATTTTAAAAAAACTAAGTAATCTTAGATTAAGTTGGGGTACACTCTAATGTTAATTACACTTTGAAATCCAACCAGTCTCCTGACATTTATAATATTCTCCTTGTTAGTGTCACAGCAAGATTTTAAGAGCTATTAACACATTATTTAGGTTACATGTCTCTAAAGGACATTTTATTATCATTGTAAAGTTTTCATTTTCACAAGTGATTCCAAACGCTGCCGATTATTCATGACTAACTCCCACAGCATGTTCAGCTAATGTGAAGGAGTTCATTTAAAAAAACACTCCAGTTGTCCCAACATGTTATTGAATTTGAAGATTAGTTAGATTTTTTTTGTGTGTGTAAGAAACTATAATCGCTAAAATATTTATCTTGTATGACAGTCAGGCCAATAAAAGTATTTGTTGTACTAAAAAATCAAAGCTTTTTCTGAGTTCTGGACAGAGTTAAATAAAATGTGCTCTTGGCTGTTTTTATATATATATATATATATATATATATATATATATCCCGGACGAGCCCCCAGTTGATTGTTACGCCTGGTCCAGGATTGGCCAGAACATAACGTAATGGTGATCCTAACTTCTGCACAAGTCAAGCAGCCACAGAAAGGAGAGGGTAGATTTTAGATTTTTTTGGTTTAGTGGTTTAGTCCTGTACTTGCCGCCGTACACGCCGCACCGCTGTATAAGTCGCATCAGTCCAAATATGTCTAATAAAGTGGAAAAAATCCTTAAATGCGTTGTTTCGCCTTATACGTCGCATCTATTATGCGTCACCGCTGACAACCAGGAAATGTGGGCCGGTGTTGTGCCAAAAATCGATTGGCTGCCAAATGGCGGCCGCGGGAGCGTTCACAGGACTTTAACAAGAATTTAACAAGATTAACACTTAAAAACAATTATTTGACTGCTCAAAATTATATCAAAGTTGTGTCTCAGTTTAACTTTTCCTTAATAAATGCACTTTAACGGCCAAATCAGCTGCATCTCAAAAGCCGATTTGCGGGAGTGCGCAGAGGGAGGACTCGCTGTGCATTTCATCGAAATTTAACAAGATAACCACCTAAAAACAATTATTTGTTTGCTCGACATTCTAGTAAAGTTGCGTCTCGGTTGAACTTTTCCTTAATAAAAAGACTTTAATGGTCAAATCAGCTGCATTTCACCACAATTTGACGTTTGCTCCAGGAGTTCGAGTGAGAAGAAGGTGCTTTGTATGGAAAGCCAAGTGTCTCATTAATAGCCACTTTTACCTATCAATGAGACACTTGGCTTGCCATATTACTTGAGGGCCCTTTAGTGACTGAAAATGGTATTGTTCAATATTTTTCTTGTCACAGGGCATGCTAATTTATGCAAAAAACTGTGACTTATACAGCAAAATTTATGGTATTTTACAAAATGGTCTCTTGCCTGCATCAGGGAGAGCTAAGAGCAAAATACCAAACAAAATGTAAACTATCTTTTTTTTTTTACTTGTATACAAAATAAAAATAAACAAAACACACATTTCTTACCTACCTGGACTAAAAAAGAAGAGAAAAAGATCCTCAAATACACGGCCCCTACAGCACAGTGGGTCAGGTGGCTGGTTGGGACCAGCACCTCCCATCAGGCAGCTAATCCCAGTTCAGCTCCTTGGTTTTCACATCGTGGCTCGCTACCTGACCTGGACACTAATTAACAGACGTCAGATTCACAAACATACACAAAACTCTACACAGCCACAGTGGTAACACTACAGCAGAAGTTTATAATGCAGAACTCTTCAGTTCAGTTTTGTACCTACAAAAGCATGGCAGTGGAAGTATCATGTTATGGAGCTGATCCTTGATGTCAGAGCTCAGAAATTGAGAAGTCACTGAGGCAAAAAGGAAAAATGGGACAATAATATTTAACGCACCAACAAATCTTTCAAGAGATGTCTCAAAAATAAGGTGTTATTGAAAGGTGAGTCTCTGCCGAGATGATTTGTAGAGTTTCCAAACTGTCGGTATGTGGAAGAAAAGCGCCCAAAGAACTTGTAAATAAGGCTTTTGCATAGAGGAGTCCAGGCGACACATTTGGTACGCTCATGTTTGAGGCCGCAGAACTTTTATGTAAAACACCAACAAATTTTTGTTTTGTGACTAATGGTTTCTGAAGCTGAATGCTCTTTTTGAGGAAATAACAACAAAAAATACTAAATTTTCAAGCAATTAGAAAGCCAAGTACCATATTTTTTACCCCTATAAGTTGCAGTTTTTTGCATAATTTGCATGCCCTGCCACTTAAGACGCCAAAGCGACTTATTTATGAGTTTTCCATATTTATAAACCAAGTTTTCATTCATTCTGGCTGAAAATATTGAACACTACCATTTTTCAGCCGCTAGATGGCACTCGAGTAATATGGCATGCTGTTGTATCATGTAATAGGTAAAAGTGGCTATTAATGACACAATCGGCTTGCCATACTCTGCCGCCTTTGTCCAGCTTGCCTGGAGCAACCGTCAAATCAGCTTCAATTCACTGCGCCGTCCCGGCAAAATGCAGCTAATTTGACCATTGAAGTACATTTATTCAGTAAAAGTTAAACTGAGACACCTTTACTATAAAGTCGAGCAAATAAATAATTGTTTTTAGGAGTTAATCTTGTTAAATTCTTGTTTAAGTCCTCACGTGCACGCTCCTGCAGCCACCATTTGGCAGCCAATTGATTTTTGGCACAACACCATCCCATATTTCCGGGCGGTCGGCGGTGACGCGTAATAGATGCGACGTCTTTATGGATTTTTTTTATTAGACGTATTTGGACTGATGTGGTGCGACGTGTACGGCAGAAAATACAGTACTTTTTCTTATAAACACTCATTCATAAAGGAATAAAACTCTTAATTGTTTCGCTATGTTGAAGAAGTTGCCACTTTTCCAATGGGGATGGTTTATTTTGTTCACAGGTATGAACAATGTTCATGGTATATTAGCTATTAAATAGTTTATTCTGGATTTATTACTTTTGTCAGATTAAAGTGCATCAATGTCTTCTGTATTTTAATTTTTTATTTCCCCCCCACAGGGCAACCTGGCGTTCGGAGTGGACGGCGACGTGACCCTGATCGAAAACACAAAGCTGGTTTCTGTGATCAGGGAGCTGCTTTCCACTAAAGAGGAAAATGTGGAGAAGGCTCTGCTTTACCGCACGGTCGCCACGGGCCGAGACGTCATCGAGAAGCAGCACACGACTCAGGAGGCCAGCTATGGGCGAGACGCTCTAGCCAAGGTTATTTCTGAGCACAAGCTGTTTGTTATTTCTGTACCTAAATGAAAGAGACATGGAGACCAGTGCCTGTCACCCAGTCCCTGGTGCTGCTCTAAAATGCCTCAGTGGTTCACACTGGGACTGCAGACCAGTTCAGTGGACTCGGCTGCTGCAGGACCCACACGGTCAGGCAGTGAATTAAATAGAATAAACTGTGAATTATTGAAATCTAACTACCAGTACTCCTGCCTATTGTACTAATTTAACCCGTTATATACCAAAACATTTACAATGACTTTTTGATTTTTGTGACTTTTAGACTTTTTAAAGTATTTTTCCCATAAAATGCATTTAGATCACTTCAACTTATACATAACTTGAAATCTGCCTAAAATGTTTGCTCCATTTCGCTCTTACTTTTAGCAAATAGCTAGCCTTTTGCTACTTTTACAATCAAGCTAGCCTCTAGAAAAGTTAGTCGTTTGATACTTTAAGTTTTTATTCAGTTTTTTTGTTATTTTAGCTGTTAGCTAGCCTTTTGCTACTTCAGCATCTAGCTAGCCTTTTGATATTTTTAGTTAGTGGTTTGATACTGAGTATTTTACACTTTTTATAATTTAGCATTTAGTTAGCCTTTTTGATTATTCAGCCTTTTACTACTTTGAGCTTTTAGTCAGTGTTTGCCAATTTTAGCTTCTATCTAGCCTTTGGGGTCCTTTTAGCTAGCCGTAATAGTTTTCATATTTTTAGGTTTTAGCTGACATTTTTATACTTATAACTAGCCTTTTGCAATAATTTATTTGAGTTTTGTTAAATTTAGCTTTAAGCTAGTGTTCTGCTGCTTCTAGCTTTAAAACCCTAATTTCACCTTTTAAGCAAGTTTCAGCAAAGTTTTTAAATCTGCTTTCTTTAGTTTGTTGATGCGGTTTTAGTTATCCGTTCCCGTTAAGTGTTCGTCCTGGATTTCTCGGTTTGATTTGCGAGCAGCCGATTAACCCAACGCGCTTTCATCGTTTGTCGTCCTCAGGCGATGTACGAACGACTGTTCTGCTGGATCGTCGGGCGCATCAACGACATCATCGAGGTGAAAAACTACGACGCCAGAATCCACGGGAAGAACACGGTCATCGGCGTTCTGGACATCTATGGTTTTGAAATTTTCCAAAACAACAGGTGTGGATGGGAAAGAACGATCTGCTTTTCAAACTTCAAGTGTAAAACTTTATTATTGATCGTTTTTAAAGAAACGGATTTGGATCGATAAATTCTTCGCAGAATGTTGACAGTTCTCAACATTTATCCTGTTCTTGTTTCTTAACTAGCTTTGAGCAGTTTTGCATCAACTACTGTAATGAGAAGCTGCAGCAGCTCTTCATCCAGCTGGTGCTGAAGCAGGAGCAGGAGGAGTATCAGAGGGAGGGCATCCCCTGGAAACATGTATGAAGGAGTTTTTATTCAATCGTTTTAAACTTTTTCCTCATTTTTCCAATTTTCATTCTGATAATTAGCTTTTTTTTAAATGAGCCTTTGGGAAACGGTTCTTTCTATCAGCTGAGTCTGGTCTAAACTGTTTATTTCCTGTGGTTATGGCACAGAAATGGTGAAAAGTGTTTGTAGTGTTTTTAGGAGAGAAAAACAAAGAATGCTTTAACATGTGGGTTGTATGAAAAGGAACTAGTTTAATGACAAACGTGGGGTTAATTGTGTTTTTGTTTATGTAATTTTGAGATTTATCTTGTATAGAAGGGCTTAAAAAGCACTTTTACTTGACTTCCAGCAGATTAGATGAGTATGTCCATCCATCCATCCATCCATCCATCCGTATTTTCAAGTCTGAATTCAGACGATTGCATAAAAGAGAATATAAGATGGGGTTAAAATAATTTATTGAATCCTGGTGAATATAAATATTGTAGTGTGTAAATTTATTTTTTATGTATTTTTATTAGACATTTCGTAGCATTTGCTTGTTATTGTACGAGGAGTGCTAAGACCCGTTTGCCTGAATAATGGGTTCTGCTCAGTAACTTGTTGTCGTTGTGGCTCTGTTTTGTTGTGGGCGTGTGATGTCGTTTCCAGTGGACCTGCGGTTGGAGTTTTGCCTCAGATTCTCCCACTTTTATTATTCAGATGTTAATAAAGCCTCGTTCCTTCCAGACCAAAGTCATAAAACATCAACGCCAAGCTAAACTCATAAAAACATAAAACCTGACGCCTTTTTTTAAGACTTCTGTCGTGTTGCTTCGTCGTGTTTCAGAAGGGGACTAAGTCTTCTCTGTGTTTTTTAATAGATTGATTACTTCAACAATCAGATCATTGTGGACTTGGTGGAACAGCAGCATAAAGGCATCTTCTCCGTTCTGGACGAAGCCTGCATGAACGTGGGCAAAGTCACCGACGAGGTTTTCCTTCAAGGGCTCAACGTCAAGCTGGCAAAGCACCCCCACTTCACCAGCCGCAAGGTGAGACCGAGACCAGGCCCGACTTATTCTAACAAGGACGGAAACGATAAAGCTGCTGCGTGCTCCACAAACTCTATACGAGTTTGAAGTGATTTGAGGGTTACACCTCGTGTTGGCTTCATTAGATCATTATACCACCCCCCCACCTAAAGGTGAAGTTGGACAGTAATGTTCTTTGCAAGTGTGACAACAGTGTAACTGTTTTTTATACACGCAAATGATCGAATTATGTTACGGCACCAATCGTCCGTCCGTCAGCTCCTCGTTCACCTTTTATAAAGAATTTCATGAAACTCGGTTGGAAGTACATTAGACCCTCGTTTATTGCGGGTGTTTGGGACCGCGCCCACCTGCGATAAGTGAAAACCACGAAGTAGCGATACGGTAGTTCAAGTCCAAGTTCAGTAAACTTTGTCATGACATGTGCCAGGCTCCAATCACACTCATCACCTGTTACTCCCAATCTCCCTCATTAAATAAACAATTTAAATTTAAATGCTGTAACATTTTCAATAAACAACCCATGCAGCATGGATTTTGTTTATTGAAAATGTTACAGTATTTAAATTTAAATTGTAGAGAAGTGCAGCAGGACGTCGAAGGATGTCGCACAGCCTCAGCAGAAATGTTCTTCTTGATCAGTTACACTGAAACAACTGAACAGACGTTCTAAAATAATTAAAAATAACTTTTAACACTTTTGTATTTTGTGATTATGACGATTTTACGATGTGACATCACAAAGATGCAGCGGAAGAAATGTGTGTGCGTGGCAGAGAAGGAGATCAGCTGATCAGCTGCAGGAGACAGCTTTCCCTGCACTTGTGGGCAGCACACGTGGTGCAAAATTATTAAAAATAATTTATTTTAAATAAAAAAATCCATGGCTCATCCATCAATCAGCCAATTTTGTCATGTCCAATCTTACTTTGAAAAACCGTGATGGAGCGAATTCGCAAAAAACGAACCGCAAAGTAGCGAGGGACGTGTGTATATACATATCTATATATATATATATATATATATATATGGAAGTATTTTACAATGCTTTTTTTCTCAAAAATTCAATCAAGACCTTGTTTGGTTAACGACAACACAGCCGTCTGTTTTATTTATTACACGGTGAAAACTCGAACGGTTCAGCTTTTGCTCTTGTGTAACGTTGTAATGGAGTTTTATCCATTCTGGTGTATACTGCTCTGATCCGCGGCGCTTTTGTGTCACCTTTTTAGAATAGAATAGAATAGAATTCAACTTTATTGTCATTGCACGTGTCACAAATACAAAGCAACGAAATGCAGTTTGCATCCATCCGGAGCCGTCATAGATGAGCAACCTTAGAAAACAAACAAAAATGCTCTTAACTGCCATATTTCCAGATATTGAGTTCAGATTTGGTGCGGTGGTAGCTGAGGCTGAAAACTCGACTCATCGGTTGTTTTTTAAAACTTTGCCTTTGACCGTTGGCGTCGACTGTGTGCGCCGTTTGTAAATATGAAGTTAGAAATTGTTGTGGCAGCAGCAAAGAATCATTTACAACATTTATAACACGTTAAGTCAGGTCCTCTGGATGGGTTCAAAAATAAAAAAATTATAGAAATGTTTCGTCTTTCATCCAAAAAACTTCAGTTTTTTTAATTTTTGAACCCGTCCAGAGGACCTGACTTCACTTTTTTTTTAGATTTTGCTACCTGGATGACTGAGCATGCATGAGGACATTTACAACATACTGTACTTGAAGCGTCAACAGATCGTGCACAATATTTTCAAGTTTGACCTACATATTCATGCATTTACATGTTTTGGAACACATGCAACGCACGTCAGACTTATCGGAGGGAGCTACCGTACCTTTTGTTGATCCTAAAATCAATCTGAAGTTGTCCGAATGTGTTTGTTGTAACCCGAGAGCAGCACGCTGCAGCTTTCCCTCTGCATCAAGCAGCTCTAAGTGCTCAGTCTGATCCTGTTAGGTCCAGTAATCAGGAAGCCTTACAGTCTAATTCACTCTAATGGCCTGTTCAGACTGTTTTAAGCCAATTAAATTTACAGTCATCAGTGTTCAGAGACCAGACGGCTCGGGCGAGATCAAAGCCGCTCACCTTCACTGATCCGGGCTCAGTCCTCTTCAGTTTTCCAGTTGACGTGTGACATTTCAAAGGTTGTTTGGGCCAGCTGTTTCTAACTATACAGCTGTTTTCATCTGCAGCTCTCCCCCTGAACACTAGAGGGCGCCAAGCGTCAGAGAAAGAGTCTGCAGGTGACTGACTCAACACTTTGCACAAGTAACGTCACTGCCAGCCTATAGGAGCGTGCAGCTGCTGGTGGCAGGGAGGAGGATCCATTTTTATTTATTTATGAGGAGAGCTGTGCCAAGAAGGCACGGCGTGGTGGAGGGGGGAGAGAGAGAGGCACGGCTCCAGTGAGAACACGTTCAGATTAGTTGTGTGCTTTCAGGGGGCTGTGGATCAAAACGACAAAGTGCTGAGGTGTCAGAATGTTCAGTGTCCTTGTCCCCACGTGATGCGAAGTTATTCCTGCGTTCAGTTCAAGTGAAAGTAGTTTGTAATGGCAGGAAGCTGTGAGCACAGCAGGGCCGAGGCACAGATTGTGCTGCAGGGTGCATTGATTTGTGAATCTTCGTTTCCTCCGTTCATCCAGAGTCGATATCCTCCTCCGTCCTCTGCTGCTCTCTGACCTGCTCTTCCTGCTGCAGACCTTTTTACTTTCAAACACAAAGATGCTTTCAGTGTGCAGAACCCTCCTGCTGCTTCCTGCAACAGATATCAGCACACATCAATATCCGCCAAATCTTTTTTCTCCTTTTACCTGCGGTTCTTGTGACGGCCATTGCTGGCCTCAATCGAAGCCTTAGTCAAAATTTAAGGCATCCTTGACGGAGTCGATAATTTTATATCGATGAACTTCAGTTAATCTGTCGAGCAGGTTTTCATCTGAACGTTTAACTTAAAGGAGAGGATTTAAATAATATTAACACCTGCCTTTAAATTGAATGTGCTGCCTATACATCAACCCATTTACGAAATTTAATAAACAGTTTTCCTTTACTCGTACTTTAGGCTTTTTAATTGATTACATCCAGTTTTAAGCAGATTATCACATTTTCACTGCAACAGTTTTTATCATTATGCTTTAGAAGCAACATCAATTTTAAGAAAGACGAAATAATTTATTTTTACTTTAGACTCTTTTGTGTGTTATTTTATTTAGTAGCTTAAAGTAATTGGCTGTTTAATTTGGGTTTTATGCAAACGAACAAATGATGAGTTATTAAATAGTTTGTTTCCAGCGGTTAGTGTGGTAGTCGCTGAGAGTCATCCCCAACACACACTCCGAGAACAACTTGGTTAAACAGTTTGGCACACAAGGCAGCGGGCAACATGCATTCCTTCAATGGATGCTACTTGTTTTTCACAAACCTGGTTATGTTTCAGTCTCCTCTGTTCACATCATCGTCATGGCAACAGCAGCTGAAAGTTTTATTTTCTTTGCGAATGCTGCCAATCAGCTTGACAAAGTTTTTAAGAATCTGCACTCATCTAACCTTTTTATATGAGCCAAAGTTCAGTTGTAAAATACTTAAATTTGTTACTGAAGTCACGTTTCTTGTTTTCTTTTTACAGTCGACATTTAATTTAGTCCTAAATTCAAGGCAAACGTCTTGTTTTTATAAAACGCAAACAGATGTTGTTGTTCTTTCATAGATTTTTCTTTGCTTCATTTTCTTTTGATGTTTGAGGTTATTTAGTGAGTTTACGATTCTGAACTTATTTCAACTCTGAGGATCTTCTTCTTCTTCTTCTTTCGGCTTTTCCCTCTTCAGGAGTCTCCACAGTGAGTCATCCTCCTCCATCTCACTCTGTCCTCTGCGTCCTCTGTCCTCACTCCAACTACCTTCTTGTCCTCTCTAACTGCATCCATAGATCTCCTCTTTGTCTTTTTCCTGGCAGCTGCATTTCTAACATCCTTCTACCAATATACCCACTGTCCCTCCTCTGGACATGTCCAAACCACTGTCCCTCCTCTGGACATGTCCAAACCTGTTCAACACAGTGGTACTTTTCATTCATTCAACCTTTATTTAGACAGATTAAGGACATTGAGCCTCGGGGACTCATTTACAAGTGAGACCCGTTTAGACGGACAAAAAAACACAATGGTACTTCTAGTTATTTAACTGTCAATAATGGTGTACCACAAGGCTCAGTCTTAGGACACACTCTCTTTACAATGTACATAAGTAATACTGGTCACATCATTCCTGACGCATCCTTGCATTTCTATGCCGACGATACAGTTATTTAGTGTCGAGCTAAAACAGTTGCTAAAGTTTTCCAGCTTTTACAATCTTCGTTCGACATCATCCAGTCAGATTTGGACGTTATATGACAGACATGTCTCTCCTCTGGACATGTCCAAACCATCTCAGTGTGTCCTCTCTAACTTTATCTCCCAGTTGTTCAACATGTGCTGTACCTCTGATGATCTCATTCCTGATCTTCTCCATCCTTCTCTCTCTTAACGAGAACCTCAACATCTTCATTTCTGCCACTTTCAGTTCTGTCTCCTGTCTTTTTGTCCACGTCTCTGTCTCCAGACATACAACATAGCTGGTCTCACCACTGTCTTGTAAACCATTCCTTTGACCTTTGCGGACACTTTTGTCACAAGAGGATAAATGATAAAAATATACACTTGGTGCTTTTTTTAATTATCTTAACACTACATTAGAGATGTAGATGGACTCAGTCCTGAGACAGTTTTAAGACTTTAGAAAATGCACAGAAAGGGACTTCTGCAGACTTTGTAAGTTCTCCAGCCTCCACAAGTCACATCTCCTTGAGTCTGTTTGCTAAAATAAAGGTGTTAAAGTTGAAGGGGGGAAAAACAGGGTGAGAACGAAAGAGGAGCAATGTGCCAAGAGAAACAGAATTAGATGTGAGGTGAGAGCTTCACTTTGGAAGTCGGCATGAGAGGAAGGAGCTGAGGCATGTGGACAGTTGTATGATAATCCTTTACATTTCATGCAGGGAATGTCTCATATAAGCATCGACTGTCGTAGTTTTCCTCCTGACCGCAGCAGATGATGTTTTGTTTTAAAGAAAGTTCATTTGATAATCTTGATCAAACGAGCAGCGTTAATGACAAATTCACTGCTCCAAATAAATGAGATGGAAAGAAGCTGCTCAGATAAGACCATGTGAAACTGACAGTTTAATTTCCTGCTTCTTCATTTTCACCTTTTTCAATCCCTCCCCAGGTTTTTAATCTCTCCTGCTCTTCCTCAAATCTTTGCGGTGAGTTGCAGCACGAGGCAGGTGCAGACAGGAAGTCAGTTTGTGTGCTCTCATGTATGAATGCACGTATGGGGGATGTGCTGAGGAGCAGAGCTGTCGCTGGCCGTGTGCTCGTGGTGCTAATTGTTGATTCACTCCCGTCTTTGGCAACAGGGAGGCACAAAGTCGGCATTCACAGCGAGGACGCATGGGGGAGTCTAAACGATGTCTGAGAGCGAGAAATGCAACATCCAGCAGGGCAGTACTGTGCTCGATGAGTTTGTGTTCATCCTCTGGTTAGATATTATTTCACTGCCCTGAGAGCTGCGAGTCAACCAATTAGAGGCAACAAACACAAAATAGCTGGATTGATTGAAAGGAGTTACCTGCTGTGGAGGTTTGAGATGATCAGCTGCAGCTCACCAGGAGGTCTGACTTCTCTTTGGTGGATGTCTCTGTATTTTCAGGAGCCAGAGATTATGAGGGCACAGGTGGCTAACTGGACGAGTGGAAAAGTGATGACAGCAGGTGCAGGAGGGCGACCGGGGACTGCAGATTAAGATGGAAGTCTGTTTTACTGGCAGCGTAGCAAAAAATCTGACTAACGCTCTGGTCCAGTCACCAAACTGGCAACTGGCATTGATTTAGTTTTATTTTACCTTTTTTTTAATAATTCCATTATTACACATTATTGAGATGTAATGTTTGTCAAATAATCTGTTTTATTTATAGATGGATGGATAGATGGATGATGGATGGATGGATGGATGGATGGATACTAGATAGATGGATGGATGGATGGATGGATGGATGGATACTAGATAGATGGATGGATGGATGAATAGATGGATGGATGGATGGATACTAGATGGATGGATGGATGGATACTAGATAGATGGATGG